>NW_027305558.1:0-220000 GCF_039555335.1 Amphiura filiformis | reverse complement strand
TGACGCGTACATAGAAGTATGTACGCGTCATTCAGTCTGACTTCAAACAAGTCACTGTTGGAGTCCCCCAAGGTTCAATCCTTGGTCCCTTTTTATTTATATCATTCATCAATGACTTGCCCAATGTTGTGTCTAAAGCCAAGACTGTTTTATATGCTGATGACACAGCAATCATGTTTCATGCAAAGACAGTATCCAATATTGAGGAGGTACTTACTAAGGAGCTTTCAAGTGTAGCAAATTGGATGGAAAATAATAAGCTTACTGTGAATGCCTCTAAAACCAAAGTCATGTTGTTTGGCTCTCACCACAAATTAAAAGATGCTCAACTCAATATATCCCTCAATCAGGTCATGTTGGAGCAGGTCCAAGTTTTCAAATATCTTGGTCTATTTTTCGATCCTCACCTAAAATGGAAAGTTCACATTAACAAAACTGCTTCCAAAATTTCTCAAAGACTTGGTATTTTAAAACGTATTAGGCAATACATTGACCAGGATACCATGAACATGCTTTATAATGCTATTGTACTACCTCATATTGACTATTGCTGCCCAATTTGGTCTACTGCTGCTGATAAGCATGTTAATAAAATCCAAATCCTCCAAAATCATGTTGCTAGAGTAACATTAAGGTGTAAAGTACGGGACAAACATGTTAGTGCAATATACGATGAACTGAAATGGATGACTGTAAGACAACGTGCTGACTATTTTACTTTAACTCTTATTTACAGATGTGTACATGGCCTTGCCCCGGATTACCTGGCGCATAACATCGTTAATAGCATGAAAACCCACAGTTATGGTACAAGATCCATGAGTTCAAATAACATCTATATCGGACGCAGCAGAACTGACTGGGGAAGGCGTACTTTCAGGAAACACGGGGCAGGACTGTGGAATCATCTTCCTTGCCATATCAAACATTCAACCAGTATACAGGTATTTAAAAAGAAATTGAAGGCCTTTATACTTGACTCAGGTTCATGAATTTTCATTTATTTTTAAATAATTATTTTTATTTGTTTTTTAATCTATTTATTTATTTTTCTTGGGTGGGGTGGGTGTGTGTGGGGGGGGGCTGAGTGAACAGGTGATGTCTGTATGGACGTATGTATATTTGCGGAGGTATGAAGGACTTGTGTGCATATTTTGGGTGTGTGTTGAGCCTTGGTTGTGTATGATGAACGTTAGTGGGGTGTCAATGAAGGTGTGTCAGGTATGTCGTGGGGTGTGTATAGCAAAGTTTTGTGTTTGTGTGCGGATATTGTATGTTTTGTGGCTTAGTGTGTTGTGACAGGGGTGTGTATTCGGTGCTCTGAGGGGGTGTGTGGGTGTGTGTAATGTGTGTGGTAGGTGTAGGCCTATATTTGGTGCTCCGTTGTCTTGGGGTTGGAGAGGTTGGTATGTGTCAGGGTGCATGTGTATTTTATCGGGTATGAAGTGAAGAGTGATTGTATCTGTTTTATTTTTTGTCTGGGTGCTACAATATTTTTTTTTTAAATGATTTGTGTATTGTTGTATATGATATTTGTATCCCTTTGGTGCTACTTAATTTGTTATGTGCTTTTAAAAAAAATATTGTATCTTTTAATGCCTATTTATAATGTATTTATAATGTAACTTTGTAACCTTATTTGTACTTGTATTTTCTTGATGTCATGTACAGAGGGCCCTTGTGTAAAGCAGTGCTGGATCACTGATCTTGGCTACCCTCTTTAAATATGTCTGAAATAAATAAATAAAATAGTTTCTTTGAGAACCGAGAGGATCATTTAAAACAAAGAAACAAAGCAACACCCACACAGCTCACCCACACAAGCACATAAATAACTAAACAAAATACACACTATACAAATTCATATTCGCCCTCATAGTATCATGATTGTACAAAAAACAAGATAATTTTGCAGCAAGAAATAATGATAAAAGAAAGGAAGAGATATAAATAAGCATGAATTAAATAATAATAAAAAAATGGGGAAAGGAAGAAGAAACAGACAAAAGGGCAGGGAGAGAGAACAAAATAAACGATATTTCTATTTTACACATACAATACAGCTTTGCCCTCTAGTGGCTTCATTGAATGTGCCATTGATATCAGCCATTATGTCCGATACTGAAAGTGATCGCTATCTCACAGAAACTCATCAGTCTGACCAAAGCTGTCAGTTAACTTTCAATGGCAGATGCTATCTTATTCTGTACAATAAGAAAGCCATCCCATCAATCAATGTCAATCGGCTATTCCAGTTGAAATCCATACACCCCCTATGAAAGACATTCCTTAATCTTCTACACAGGAGTGTGGATTTCAAATAGGGTTACCTGAATGGGTGACTCCATTTCAAATCTACACCCCCTGTGTGGGAGATTAAGATAATGTCTTCCGTAGCGTAGGGTGTATGGAATTCGACTGAAATAGCCAAATGCGTAGTAGTCTTGGGCGATATGAATCAGCAATGTTATTCCCTTAACGCAGACATAACAGTTGCAGACTTGCCTTCACCTTCATTACCGTTTTGGTTGATTTAGACAAACCAATTTCATGTCATTTTGGTCAAGTTTGTTTTTCGTGGCAATGTTTTAGACTAAAATGTTATATAATAGGCTACACATTCAACTAATTTAAATGCTACTGTTTTATAAGATATATGTAACCTGGTATCCTGCGTACTTGAACAGATTGTGTTTTGACAAAAAAAACTTAGGTGATTTTCCACATCATGCATTGCCTCCTCACCCTAAGTGCGCAAACATAGTAACAACTGCAAACATCCCTCAAATTTACACACCCCTACCCGACACCTTACAAACACACCCCACGTCCTCTTTCACGCACCACACACCCCTTCATCATCCCACCCCACTTAAACAAATACACAGTAAAAAAAACCCACGCTCACGTCAACGTCCTAAAGAGCACGGGCACGCATAGGCCTATATATCATGTACAAGAAAAGTTATTTTGAATAATGAACATTTGAATTTAAAATTATGAAACGATATAGACTACTATAAAATGCACCCTAGTTTCTCGAATGCTCGCATGAAACATGTTTCTTATACTATGTCTCACATATTACCTCTCGCAATATTTGACCCTTGATCTCCTCCTTATACCCTTCCGGTTATATTGTGATGCACCTCCATTATCTAAAAAGCTAATTGGCTGCCCTTTTGGGGTTCGTTTAACCCCTTTTATGTGAGAACAGGACACTACCCTTCTCAGCTATTCTGGATATAGATGAGCTTTCATTCAGGTCTGCTTTCATGGAGTGCATGAAATATAGCGCCATCTTATTTCTAAAATAGAGGCATCGCGCAGCGTGAGAAAAAAAAAAAGTGGTTGTAATTTTTTAGAATATTTGGAAAAGCTAACATAGTCATTCGACGATTTTTAGGTGATTTTTACACAATCTCTAAACAAATTCCAACTCCGAGTGGAGGTGACCCCCCCCTTTCCGGCACCTAAAGATTGGCATCACATTATAGAGTCGCACTTTTTGTAAATTATGGGCGAGCGAAGCAAGCCGGAAACTTTTTCATGAGCGGACGCTCCTTCTTTTAAAACCATGGATCCGCCCCAGATATACTGATCTCATATTTTTGTCATAATCAATTACGTATTGTCCTCTTTCTATTTCATTCGTCTGACAAAAAATATGCTTAATAGAAGTCTTATACGGATATTCATCCACACATATAATCGTTAGAAATTTAACCCATGAATTTATCATAACATATGGTTGGACAAAATGTCACGACCCGTGTCTTTGTGTAAAATATTATGCATTTGTCATGACCATCAATTCAAAACATGAATAAAATATATTTCAAAACACACGAATTATTCAGATTGCTATCACTATTATAAATGTTTTAATGTGATATTTATGCATTGTGATCAACAATTCATAAATCATGCGGGTCCATGCATGTTTAAACTGCATTTAACCATATACGGTCAAACCGGACATAATTTAACAATCATTGTAAAGTTGCATTTTTCTTTGATGTGATACCACGAAATAAACAGGGGAAGACGTCAGGTGGCGTTTTATTCGTGTAGAAAGATTCACAAAGACGAATATAGACATAGACATTACAACTATCACCAATGCTAAAAAACAACCTTCCCTCGAGTCTATATAAAAGAATCAAAGAATGAAAAAGGAGGAAAATTCTCTAAAGGTTCGAGATAGAACCTTTTTGTCCTCTCAGGAGAACCATCCCTCTTGAACCTCTAGTTCAAGAGTTGTCTACTGCTGCTATCACACTACTTCATCAACTATCTACTGCTGATAGCACACTACTTCATCAACTATCTACTGCTGATAATACACTTTTTCATCAACTATCTACTCCTGATAGCACACTACTTCATCAACTATCTACTGCTGAATAGTATACTACTTCATCAACTATCTACTGTTGATAGCACACTACTTCATCAACTATCTACTGCTGAATAGTATACTACTTCATCAACTATCTACTGCTGATAGCACACTACTTCATCAACTATCTACTGCTGATTCCACACTACTTCATCAACTATCTACTGCTGATAGCACACTACTTCATCAACTATCTACTGCTGATTCCACACTACTTCATCAACTATCTACTGCTGATAGCACACTACTTCATCAACTATCTACTGCTGATAGCACACTACTTCATCAACTATCTTGCATCAACTTCATCAACTATCTACTGTTGATAGCACACTACTTCATCAACTATCTACTGCTGAATAGTATACTACTTCATCAACTATCTACTGCTGATAGCACACTACTTCATCAACTATCTACTGCTGATTCCACACTACTTCATCAACCATCTACTGCTGATAGCACACTACTTCATCAACTATCTACTGCTGATTCCACACTACTTCATCAACTATCTACTGCTGATAGCACACTACTTCATCAACTATCTACTGCTGATAGCACACTACTTCATCAACTATCTACTGCTGATTGCATACTACTTCATCAACTATCTACTGCTGATTGCACACAACTTCACCAACTATCTACTGCTGATTGCACACTACTTCATCAACTATCTACTGCTGAATAGCACACTACTTCATCAACTATCTACTGCTGATAGCACACTACTTCATCAACTATCTACTGCTGATAGCACACTACTTCATCAACTATCTACTGCTGATTCCACACTACTTCATCAACTATCTACTGCTGATTGCATACTACTTCATCAACTATCTACTGCTGATAGCACACTACTTCATCAACTATCTACTGCTGATAGCACACTACTTCATCAACTATCTACTGCTGATAGCACACTACTTCATCAACTATCTACTGCTGATAACACACTACTTCATCAACTATCTACTGCTGATAGCACACTACTTCATCAACTATCTACTGCTGATAGCACACTACTTCATCAACTATCTACTGCTGATAGCACACTACTTCACCAACTATCTACTGCTGATAGCACACTACTTCACCAACTATCTACTGCTAATAGGACACTACTTCATCAACTAATCCCAAACTACTTCATCAACTATAACACACTACTTCATCAACTACTACCCAGCAAACACAAAAACGTTTTAAAAACGTTTTAAATAAGTTATATTTTGGCTTTTGGTTTAGGTAAAAACGTTTTAATAACATTAAAATGTCGGGTTATATAAAGGTCATGATAACGTTGTAAAACGTTTTGTATGAAAACACACTACAACAATATTTTTTAAATGTTTTCAAAAAATGTTATTTTAAACTATTATTGCAAACATTTTTGCCAAATATTTTGTCAATACTTAAATAACATTATGTTAAAATATTTGAACCCAGCAAACACAGAAATGTTCTTAAAATGTATTTTTCAAAACCTTTTAATAACATTTAAATGTCGGGTTATATAAAGGTCATGAAAACGTTTTTAAAACGTTATTGCAAATATTTTGGGCAAACATTTTTGCAAAATATTTTTTCAACCCCAAAATAACATTCTGTTCAGAATATTTTGTATCAAGTTTTCAAGAATGTTTTTGGAATGTTATTAAAACGTTTTTATACCCTTTATATAACCCGACATTTAAACGTTTTCTGTAAAACAATTTTGTTTGCTGAGCAGTAGATTATCGAAAAATGTTTTTTAAGGTTATGAAAACGTTTTATACTCTTAATATACCCTTTATATAACCCGACATTTAAACGTTTTCTGACAACCTTTTATAACCTTTTGCGAATGATGTCGAAAACGTTTTGTGTTTGCTGGGTATCTACTGCTGATAACAAAGTACCATCTACTGCTATCAATTATAACAACTAGTCCATCCAATATCTACTGCTGATAGCACACTACTTCAACTACTATCGTCTGCAGAGCAAAAAAGAAAAAAATGATTAACCGAATAAACATTTATTTTATTATGACTAATGAATGACAAAGTTAAATTTATTTATTTATTTCATATCTAACTTTTTTTTGAATGGTTGTCAAATATTAACATTAACATGTACCCATTCGCTGGACCTGCCTCCTCTTCGGGAACTATTGCAAGCAGTGAGCATGGTGAGTGGGTGTCACTAACATTATTTAAATGTTCCACAATCCCTGAATTATGTATAGGATAGGTTCGCAAACAAATTGTTCGTCTGCGTTGTAGTGACAGTATATTGGATTGCCATGAGAACCTCAATGCCATATAGATAGATGGGCTTATTATATTACCCAGCTAGGGTGTTAATCTCCCCTTTCTCGGCACCTATCTTGCCAATCCAATATCTATGTTTAATGAGCCCCAATTACATGTGTTATGTACAATGTTGTTTTTGCTCACATAATGCTGCATGCATGATTGTGTTGCCTAAAAAGGAGAAATGCTTCATAATAAGAATGTAAAATGACTATTAAGATACATTTCTTGGAATGCAAAAAATGTAATATTTAATACCTTGTGTTTAAGCTCGTCTTTCTTTTTTATCATAGGGTTCTCTTTGTCTTCCTTTTGAATCCGTTATTTTTATTGACCATAATAATTATTATAGATAATAAAGTCCTAACCCACCTAAAACACATGTTACTGGTTTCGCGATAAGTTGTTTTTTGACCAAATACATGAGAATTTCCATAAATAAAGTATACCAGCATAAAGTATAGGATTTTTTCAACAGACTAACTGTTTTGTTGAAATCATTCGTACAATCTTTACACACAAACCGGTCACTTGTAAATTAGCGGGTAAGGACCTTTTTGCCCCAAGAATTCCAACTATAGTTTCTAGAACTACTTATGAGATGGATATTTCTTTGCAAAAAATATCGAATCTAGTCGTTGTTGATGTAAGAAACACATTCTCAATGATTCCAGATCAAAATTGTTGTTCATAGAAAATCTAGGACCCCAGGTTTAAAGTCGGTAGCAATATAGTGCTAACTCATATTTCTTTTTTGAAGAAAAACAGGGAGCATAACATAGCTGTAATCATGCCAGTAAGTTCATATTGGTGCAAAAATTACACATTATTTTAGTAAGTACAATATAAGGATTACTTTTTATAAAAATGGATTAAGTATTTGTCCAATCTATATGTTTTAACCGCAACTGATTTGAAACCAGTAGCAAGTGCACCGAAAAAAGGGGGAGGGTTAGGACTATATTACACCCACCCCGTCATAGAACAAAATGAACATCAGGTGATTTGGCATAAATTATAATCATCGAATATTTGTGATTCTTCGGGTGGGTTACACATTATGCTCATATGTAATTTGGATGACAGTTCAAAGTGGATGGGTGCTCGCCCAGCTACACTGTAAATCCAAGTGTTTAGGGTTTCTGTAACACTTTTTAAATGCAATGTGTTTAATTTTTCATTTACACAGTAAAGGTATAGGACACCTAAACACCAAAGTAAACACATAAAAACACAAAGAGTAAACATAGAGTATTTAGATTCTAAACATTCAACATGTTTACTTTCAAAATTGTTTAGAAAGTAAACACATTAAATGTTTACAAAGTAAACACATGTGCATTTACTTCCCGAACGATATGAAAGTAAACATGGTGAATGTGGTGTAATGGTGGTTTGATATTGTAGTAAGGCATTGGAGTCGATGACACCAGTTTGGTTGATATGGTGTTACTTGCTTTGAAACACTTAGCATGACTTAATAGCGCTGTTTGCACTCAAATATTGAGACAAATAAATCTGACACACAAGATGAATGGTATGGGTTCTATGAAACAGTTCCCAAGGCTTGTCATATGGGGTGTCATTTCCAACCCATTTTTCTCATTCAGGAAATCGTACAAAACTGCGTTTTGGTATATTGTTGGCCGTACTCAAGAACAACAAGAGTTATGGAAATGTTTAGGTGATTATCGGCTATCTTGACTCATTTATATTAAGAAGTACACTGCAGGAATTTATTAAATGGCTAAAACTGGAAAAATATGGCTCCTGCTTTCCCACTTGCCTTAAACAAAGCCTACCATCTGACTCTAAATCGTTTTAATTCAATAAACGTATAATATTGTACTATGAAAATTAATAAAAAGGGATTTGATTTCTAAAATGTTAAGAGACAAATACAACCCTACATCACCAAAGGCTCCACAATTGCATTAATTGTTCATAGGCACTATTAAAAAAATACAGAGGATTTTTTTTCGCGTCAAATTACCACTGTATAGCAGAGGGAATTTAAACGCATGTATTACGGCGTTGTTTTAGTGTAAGAATACGAGATTGTCCTTAAGGACGGAAATCAGAGTGGACAATTCTTGCAAAGGGTCATTTATAAATTAAAACAACCCCTATGTCCCTCTCGAACTAAACCAATAATTCGATAACAGCTCCTCTTGGGGAAATGGCGGCTTCATGTTGTTTGGCCACGCGGGACTGATTGCGGCAACTGGACGAGAAAATGATCTTGAAACTTCCCGCTTATGACCACTCATCGACCAACAACACTTTAGTGTTAAGCGCTGGTTAGCACTCTTAACATCATACTTATGAAGAGC
The DNA here is from genome assembly GCF_039555335.1 of Amphiura filiformis. NCBI lineage: Eukaryota > Metazoa > Echinodermata > Ophiuroidea > Amphilepidida > Amphiuridae > Amphiura > Amphiura filiformis. Next base: position 210,962 of record NW_027305558.1, on the reverse strand, counting down.
CGGGGGCCGAGATACTTCTGCAAGCGTTAACATGAGTCACGTGAAGCCACGAGGGAGCTCTATTGGACAACTTACGTACTAGTGATGTCTACACTATATTCATAAATTAAATCGACGCTTTAAAATTTAATAACAGAAAGGTGTCGAAAAATTGTCCGTCTATTTTAATGCATATATAACCAAAGACAAAAAGACGGTCTTTTGATGTTTCCATGTTTGTCTTTTGACGCAAATTTGGACATTCCAGTTGAAATCCACCCACCCCCTAAAAAATATGGAAGACATGACCTTAATCTTCCACACAGAGAGTGTGAATTTCAGATGGGCTTACCTGAATGGGTGAGTCCATTTGAAATCGACACCCCTGTGTGGGAGATTAAGGCCATGTCTTCCATATGGGGTGTATGTATTTCAACTGGACTAACTTAATACATCTGCAAAGTGGCTTACTAGTTTACAAAAGTTTATATGATGAAATTTGACGTAATTATGTATAGAACACGAATGTGGAGGTGTGGGGTGTTTTGGTTGTGATAGTGGGGGTGTCTGTGTGTCTGCGGGAGATTTGCATGTGCAGGGGTGCGCTGGGCAGTGCGTAATCATGGTTGATCCTGTTTTGTGGCTAAACCAAACTGGAATAGTTTTAGAAGGCGAACCAGGAAATGGAAAATCAACTCTTTGAGATTGATTGCACAGGGCGGCTATGGTGTAGGATATACAGCAAGAAACAATTCATCCACCGATTCATTGACATGTGTGTAAACGACGGAGAAGGAAGTAACATTATTAAGTAATAGTGCATGTCTCAAAACAAGTCTTATTCAAGGATAGACTTACAGAATTGGTAACTCAGACCACATAGAATTAAAAAAGTCGCTTCACGTACCCACATTTTTGGGAAAAGGTGTCTTTTGATTGTTTGTTTGTTTTTAGCAAAATTGACAGATACAGCAGCTAATTATTTTTTTAACGTAGGCCTAGCCTTTAATGCTGATGTTGCGACGTTATTCAATGTTAACCGTTTTCAGTCCCTAACACCAATCACTAACCATAACCCCAGCACCAATCATAACACTATAGATCTGAGTCTTCATGACATATTGGCTATAACCTTAATGTTAATATATTGCCCCTTCATTACTATATACTTGCAAAAAATATATAAAAATTCACATTTTATTTTCAGTTGACTGGTGATATCTACATCGGCTTTGAGTTTTTGCATTAAAATACTAAGGCCGTATAAAATTAATATTTTGGTTCTCGTCCAGAGGATTTTCATGAATTGATGAGGGAGGGAGGTGTTTTTTTTTTTTTTTTTTTTTTCAGTGTAAAATCAGCATTGTCTGTAGTTTTCGGTCTTTTCCAACAGTGCTTGAGGAAACGATGACGTACTTTTTTTTCAAATGTGAGATTCTGAGGTATAAACCCCTAGAGTACCACAAAAGACTTGGAAGTGGTCCTTGTTCTCTAATAAACTTATTTATATGTATGAAAAATTCATAAATCATTCCAAAGTCTAAAATAATTGAAAAATCTAAAAAAATTAAAAAAATTCTGACAAATCCCAGAAATTGAGGAGGGAGGGGACGAGAACCAAAACATTAATTTTATACGGCCTAAACATCTATCTTTTTAATTACGGTACCGATCTAAAATATATACATAACGAATACAAACTGTTTGAATACTTGTAAATCCCATGCACTGAATTTCTAACAAAACAGGAATTACAAAATGCGTCAAAATATTTTGTTTGCGCTGTATGAATAAATTGTTTGCATTATTTCAAAATATAAGCGATATTTTACTCTATTCTGTTCTGTTCAAACAAATGGGAATAAAATAATCCTTCTCCTCGTCCCTGTGGAAACTCGATGTGTGTAATTGTATATTTTAAACGTGGCATTACTTTATCTCATTTACACAATTTAATATTATCATGGGTCGTTAATATTCGTGGTACTCTTAAATGGAATAATATAAGTCAAGAAAATATGTAAAATAGTGTTTACGTTTGACTCTCCCAAGAGCAGGATGTAGGCCCTAGATCAATGTTACAACGTATCCATGTTTATAGTCGTTCTTCAAGTCCGGCATAATGACTATTAGAATTATAAGACTATAAAGTAAAACACAATAAACAATATTATACATTACAACTTAACAATGCATGTGAAGTATCTTTGTTTACAAACACAACAAGTTTAGTAACATCTAGTATATCAGTCATATCACTTAACATGGATAAAAATATCTTTTCAGGTATATTACAAGTCAATTCTAAAACGAGCTAAGGGAGGTTATTTACATAAAGGGCACTACAATAAACTAACAATTAGCTTCACCACACCCCATCGCAATCGCACATTTGAGTCTATTTAAAAAAAATCAAAATCGGAGGAAATGATCTATTTTGACCCATGTTGAGAGAAACTATCGATTGACCTTCTACCTTTTGGCTCATAATTCCAGAATGATAAGTAATTTTCTGAATCCGTTTCTGAAAACCGTTTCTGATTTTCTGAAAACTAATTTCAACCAAAATTGAGCAATTTTGAATTGTTACCCTTGTTTGAACTTTGATCTCGGAACTATATGGGATGCACAAAATGGCTCTATCGTTTCTTGATAAGCATGATAAGTAACAAACAATGACTATGCCAAATATTTTGCTTGTATCATATTGGGATCGATTGTTTTACTAATTTTCAATACTAATGTCAATTCACTAATGTATTCACATCATTCGTGCAAATTAATTCGTGCAACTTTTAATCAATGCTAAGGCATAATTGCCTCACCAACACCTGTTTCACAGCTTGGCATTTGGCCAAGAATGCCAGTTTAAATATCCAGGTGTTGTTTACAAGAACACTGTAAAGGTAGTCTCTTCCACAGCTGATTTCTGTCGTTCGCCTTATGCAGTATGGGCCCGAGACTACGGTAAAGGGTGTCATAATAATGTCAGAATGTAGCTAGAAGCAAGGAGTGCCTATCCTGGCATTATCCGTTGTTAAACGAATCAAAACTAATGCATTCTGTGCCATTTTGAGACAACATTTCAACGAATCCTGAAAAAAAAAGCAAAACAGCCACCCACTACAAAAATGTCAAGTTGCCCAAAGGAACAAAATAAATGATGACAAACATACGGAGATCAATTCGCGTGTACATGTTCGCAAAAATGGAGACCTTAGAACTCCCCCACATTACCTTATTAAACTCAGGCAACAACCAATGAAGTTACGAGATTATTTATCAACATTCTTGTCTAAAAGCTTTTAAAAGGTTGAACTGTTACGGACTTATGGTCATTTTTTAAAGACGAAAATGTTCTCTAATGTTACAAACCTATAAATTGACTTATGTTAACCTGGTGAGACATACCCGCAAAACTTGTCTCACTCCGATCATGTTCCTTACATTTGCGGTAAACATATACTATTCCTATATGAGATTAAGGGCTCAACTGATGACATTAAGAGCGGTTATAATGTCCTATCGTAATACGATTTAACATGCCTAGTCATGCTGATTTTAAAGCTGACCAGTGCCGAAAAAATAATCTGGGGAATAAGCTCAATTGTCTTTATTACCAAATCGTGCTTTTACTTGCGTTATATAGTGGCGTCGAGCCTGAGGGGGTAGCGTTGGCTTGGATTTGCAAATGCAATTAGGACGCTTTTAAGTTCGCTAAATAAAGCACATCAATTTTAGCAATTGGCACTAGACAGCATAATGAAAGGCATGTTGACGCTACAAAATGTCAGAGTTTCATTTCTTAATAGTAATAGGGAGAATAAAATCCGATTGATTTTATTTTAATGCTATTTATTCTTATTCGTATAGATGCTGTGTACTTTACATCACTTCATGACATTTCATCAGTTATTGTTTTTAATTCCGAATTCGGAAACATCAAAGGTATTTGTTTAAAAACTCAAGCAAAGTAGGTTTATGGTTACAGTTTACATATATCATAAATTTGCAAATAACAAAAAAAAAAAATATTGCATTGTTTCTGTGTTAAATAAAGACAGTTTACTTCATTAAAACTGCTTAGAACAACACTCATAAACTAATCAAAGCACCGTTTATGTTGACAAAAGAATCATCTTTATTTACAATTATTTAATGCAATTTTTAAGTATTATAAACGGAAGGAAATTAGTAATACGTATACTTGAGTACGTACTACTTACGCCACGACCAATAAATCTCTTACACTCGAAATAGTCATACATATACACTTTTTTATATTTTCTCTCAAATGACATTAAAGAGTTTATTATCATTTCTCATAAAGTTATATTACAATTTTATTTGATACCAGCGGTCCAATAAATCCATGAAACAACACAATGTATTTATCTTTAATATCGAAAATGAGTAATGCAATAAATTATTCCTGTAGTACGGCGTGGATACCGGCCCCATTGGCTTTTTATTCAGTGTGTGATTGACTATTTGGCGAGCTTGCCATTAACTTAGTTCAATATATCTCCGTGTGGTGTATAGTAATTTTATAACAATATTACCAACGGTAAACCGACACGCCAGTCAATTTCCAACCATACATGCTAGTCCATTACAAATGAGGCCCGTGTCAGAATTGAAGCTGGTGACAGAAAAAATATTAATAATACAATTGTTGTGCTTCGTTTATTTCAATGCCAATAAAAGTTATTTTCAAATTCATTAAAATTGGAATGCGTGTTTACATAATGTGTAATGAATTGATATGAAATGATTAATTGGTCATGTAATAATATACGTATGCTTTTGTTTATTCAAATTTAACCATTGCGGTGTTCAGTTTAATAAATACAACATGTTATTAGTAATGACCACTGTGGCTGAGTACGTTTATTTAATGAAACACTAAGGTTATAATGATTGACAATACACACGGACAATATATTAGGAACCGTATCAGCTCACATTCACAGAACGGCTGGATGTTATTAGCAATATAATTATAAAGAAAACAATTATAGAAACCCTTTCAATCAAGTGGTGGATCTCAAAACTACTTATCCCATCAAGTTTGGTATCGATTTAATGTTTGTAATGCGTCCCTTAACATACAGAAGACTGATATGAAATGTTCTATGATATTTTTTTTGATGCTTGTAAAAAGAAACAACGGAGGTCTGTACTTAGAGATAAACTTTAATTCTTTATCAAAAAGAGTTAAAATTAATTAAATATATATGTTGAAAGTGTTGTTTATCGTGTTCATAATAATTTGTGTGATGTTATATGAAAGAAAGCAACGTTAAAAGGAACGCATAAATCAAGAGTTAAGGGCAAGAAGAACCTTTCTGCAATAGTTGCCCTATATAGTCATTTGACAATTATTTTCTGCATTCTATATTGTACACATTCTAATAATGTGATACCTGGCAGCTATTCTAACTTCGGTTTAGTAGAAGACTAGAGGTATCAGTGCAAGAATGCTCCCTCTGCAACAGCTGCCTTATAGACATTTGACAATTTCTGTATTCTATATTGGACACATATGACACCTGGCAGCTATTGCAGATAAGGCTTTCTTGTAATAACCCTAAAAAAATTGAACATACCGTTCGATTAAAGAGAATCAATATAGTTTTTCGTGATTGGCCTTTATATCACGATATAAGTGGGTTATTCCATTTAAAATATACACTCCCCCTGTGAAAGATTTTGGAAATATCTTCCACAGGGGGAGTATGAATTTCAAATGGAATTAACACATTAGCAGCTCCATTTGTAACCCACCCTCCCTCAGTGGACAGATTGAATCTTTCTCAGAGGGCGTATGTAATTCAAATGAAGCTGCCAAATGTGCTCATTCCATCTGAAATTCTTACTCCCCCTATGGCAGACATTTTCAAAATCTTCCACAGGGGGAGTGTGGATTTTAATTGGAATAGCCCAATTTATATGACACTACTTTTTGATTTGTTTTCGTACACCTTACGACAAAATAATGATTTACACGGTAGATGACTGTTTGAAATCGAGAACCAACCCATTCAACACCATTAAGATTCGTAACTGTAAATGCCTTATATCGACGAATACATACCTTTTGTATCGTCAGTAACCATGGTAACGTTCTTAAAACGCATTAATGTTTGATGGTGTTCTCTTTAAAACGTCACGTGATTTTAAATTTAAACACACACTTCGGCATTCTCAAAAAAATATGGGCTATTCCAGTCGAAATCCATTCACCCCTTATGGAAGACATGGCCTTAATATTCCACACAGGGAGTGTGAATTTCAAATGGGGTTACCTAAACCCCACATACATGATATATCGCTGAGCGACGAGCGATTGGCTTTTAGGTTAAATACCAATCGCTCATCGCTCTGCGATGGAGTATACATTCAGCTTTATGCTTATATGGATACTGTGTTTTAATTTACTATACTTCGGAACGAATTGGTTAAAAAAAAACCTGACACCTGTGAGTCAAAAGAAAGTATCTGCTATGTGAAATATTTGAAGATACTATGAAATGCAGACACACACGCTTTGCAATATATGACTATGCTTGTAAACTAACAATAGCTTTTCAACGTATAATATTCATATTGAACCATATCCAAAGCGTAATGTATCAGTTTTATGCTATATATTGCAAACAGTGCGTTTTATGCTTGCTTTTGCAAAATAAACATGAACGTTATTGACAAATTTGAGCGTTTCAATCATATATTGTTCACATTTTATGATATATTTTGACACAATAAAACCATTTTTGTCTTTGTATTTATGGCTGTGCTTCGAGCACATTTGTCCTGATACAAATGTCCAATATTACCTGTACCTCCACACATACCATTACAAAAGCCTTAACAAATATCACTTATATGTTACATGAGCCTCAAGGCGATACTGTACGGAAATTGTCTACTGCGGTAAGAAACAAGTCAATTTTACCAAATGACCATCTTGGGGATAACATTGCAATATAGATAAGTCCAAATTGTACGCCATTACACAACTCAAAGAGAGATGCATAAAGATCTGTAATGAGTGTAATGAAACAAAAAATGACCTCTTTTATGGTAACATAAACTATCTTAATATCATGGGCTCGTTGGTTACGTTGTCCATACATTCCATTTGTCCGTCTGTGTATGGTGATTCACGTCCTGTACTTTTTGTCTTGTCCAAAGCCATATACACCTGTCCGCCACATCTTCTTATCTCCAACTCTTCATATACCTTATGTGGACGTTGTTCATACGGTGCTTTATACTTTGTCCTATTATTATTCTCTCTGAGCCGCTTCAAATATTTTGTTAATAACCCAACAAAGATGATAAAGAATAACATGGCAAGAATGGCCATAAATACAGTCCCGACAACCCAGTAAAACTGATGTCCCGATGTTCTTGTAGCGCAGATCTGACTACATTTTGTCGATGATCTTACATTAGCTTCTTGAGTCTGTTCAAATGGTATTAGAGTTGTCGGTGTGTTTTTAGTAAAATACGTTGAAATTCGCGGCGAATTAGGATCACGAATCACATTAAGAGGACCAACATGACAAGTCTCCACTAAATCAGGAAAAGCGGTGCTGGTAATTTGACAGATATATACAGGATCGTTCGCTCTGGGACGAATTGTTAACTCGCTATACACAATTCCACCCGATGTGATTTGTTTCGATGGAAGCTTTGAACCCGAGCCCACTTGTCTCCAACTGATATCCACGGGTGGGTTACCAATTGCAGAACTACAGTTTATAGTAATCGGCATACCTTCTCGTACCTCGGGTCTTTCAATATTAGTCGCACACTTTGGATTAGACTCAGATGGAAAATGTACTATGGTAATAGTCACTGAGTGTGTCGCTACCTCTTTAATTTGTGTTAAAAAGCGTAAGACTTTACATGAATATTTACCAGCATCAGATTCAGTTGCACCTGTTAGAGATAAAAAGTAAACTGTTGATCCGTCCTCCATTTGTCTCGTCGCTATAAAAATTCTATTTTCTAACTCGGGATCGGAAGCATCACTTAGTTTTCCACTTAGCTTTTCAGTTTTCTCGTTAATCGTTCTCAATATCATCACCTCGTCTCCACTTAACATGTTCCATACTTGACAATGTACAGCTAGTATACCATCTTGATCAACAGGATCCACTGGTGCTTTGGCAACAATGCGGGTATCAGACGAGACTACTTGGAGTAGACTGAAAAGTAACGTGCTCCACAGGAACAGAAAATCCGGTACTACTATGTATTTCATTATGATTTACGTGATACAGAAGCTATAACAATTCCTCAATTTGGCTGAAGTTCATTCAACTGCCATAGAATCATGTACAACTCTTTCCAAAGTCTGATACACAGTCAACTTTGTGTAAATATAATACAAGAATCCAGAAGCGGATTAGATGATGGACATTTGCATAGCAAACCTGCTACATCTCCAACAGATGATGACATTCAACTTTTCAAAGTCCAGTCCTTGCGCAGTAAACATAAGAACAATATGAAGCAGTAGTATGGATAAGCCTGTGTCTCAACCCATCCACGTGCTACTCTCCATTATCTGCAAGTGATCCCTTTCAAAGTCCGTTGTCACATAGCAAACCTGCATTAATAAAATAACACGTAAGATGAATTTCCACAGTGTGTACCTAACGTTATTTAAACCAGAGTCAACACCAGAAAATGTTAGGTATCATCCCCATCAAACAAACCACCACAAAACTGTCTCCTTTAAACAAATCGTCCTTTTTAGTGTCTTCTTCAATATCTTAACATCAGCGCTGATTACGCACAACCACCACTTTCTATCTCTGGCACACAAATGTGTTAAGTAAAGCAATTGCACGAAGCATGCAGTGTAACCCAAACCTGACTAATAATATCAGCTATATATTTGTACGAATTGTAACCACGTAAATATCCACCACTGCGACGGTTTACACTACTGGATTGAATTCCATCAAAGTACATGAAGAAAATGCAAGATCACGCAGAGCCGTTTTTTGACTGATCAAATTTAAGAGTCCAGTAGCCAATACTACTGGAGTTACTGACTCGTCGCTATAGCCCCAGCCAGCCAGCGTCCTATCCTGAACTTGTCGAGTAGTGTTATAAATAGCACTTGATAGCGAAGTTTAAGTAAACGCGCAATTTGCTCTCACCAATGCACAAAACTGATTTCCCGCGGGATAGGCTCTTGACAACGGACTGTTGGTTGTCATACATTAATATTAACTGTTCAAGACGTGAGAGAAATGTGAATTGAGAATTAGTTACTGGACAGGAGACCAACTGTTTAGGGATTTGTTTCTTAGCTGGCTAAATACATTATAAAGATGACGGTTGGCTAACTTTGGGACAGAGGTGAATAGTTAATTTGGTTAACACACTTGAATCTTTTAAGCAATGCATAATACAAGAGATGCGTTAAAATATGCATGGCTGTAGTGGTGGAAATAAAAGGTGCGATACATACGTTGAAGTAGTTTTCCTGCCAATGGACTATTCCTTTTAAAATCTACACTACCCCTGTGGAAGATTTAACTAAAGTCTTCCACAGAGGGAGTACAAATTTGGAATATAATAGACAATTAGATAACTTCCATTTGAAATACTAACTCCAGTTGTGGAAGATATAGGTAAAGCCATAATACAGAGGGAGTATGAGTTTCAAAATGATTAATCTGACCAATTACATTTGAAAAACATACTCCCCCTGTGGAAGATATTTCCAAAATCTTCCACAGGGGTAGTGTGGATGTCAACTGGAATGACCCAATGCAAGGACATGATATATTATTTTTGAATTTACATATAGATAACGTGGAAATTGTACATTTAAAAATATACAACTATATCACATTCATACCTGTAATATTATTATTAAACTTTATATCATCATGGAACTCAATTCTTAAATAAACTTAAATTTATATTTAAATGTAGCGAATTTAATATTTACACCATCATTCAATACAGAACTATTTCGTATAGGTGTTGTCACACCTACACTCCTCAGTTGAATGAGAGCACAAGCAAAATATACATGGCCATGACCTTTTTAGTTGAGCATTTTATCTGTAGTGATGGTTTCATCTAAGTTTATTCTTGTTGTAAATTTATATATTCTTCTTATATTATGCTTCTTCATCAAAGAAGATAATTTCTATCCAGCATTGTGTCGTCGGTATTTACTTGTTGAATACCTTTTACATCCAAAGGTATACAATAAATGACTAAATGGCACTTACATCACATCTATGTTTATCTTCTGCCATCGATGTTGAATACTAGCACACGTATCCGGGGTTTCTGACGAGTGTCTACTAAATTACACCAACATTTATCACTCTGTGTCTCCAGCCAAGATGCTTAAAGCTGCATATGTTTCCATAGTGCTCATAGCAATGTTTGTGAAGTTTAAACATAGAGCGTGTAGATTTGGAAAGATAATTATACCACTCGCATCACTAATTAGCATATTTGATGATGCATCAGATACAGGTGGTCCATTAAACACCTGGGTAAAGCTGAATGTATACTCCATCGCAGAGCGGCGGGAGATTGGGTTTTAGCCAATGAGGTAGCGTGCTTTTTGTTGTGTTGGGAAAAGCGTGCTACCTAATTGGCTAGAAACCAATCGCTCATCGCTTAGCGGTGGTGTATAAATTTAGCTTAAATTTGTCCAATCACGTCAAAACGTATTATATGGTTTGTTAGTTACCAGCATATACTGCCTTTTTACTTTTGGAGTAGACGGACTCTAAAACACCTGTCTCACAAGTTAAAAGCAGTATCTGGTACTTACAATATTTGCAGGTACTTCAATTCACTTAACAGCAGGTGGTCCATTAAATACCTGCGTAACGTAGATTCACCAGAAGATAGCTACTACATCAATACATAGATAACTACTTCATATATACCACGATCAGAAGAAGATAATATCAGCCGTATAGATAGATTGCTACTTCATCAATACCAATATTCTTAGTAGATTGCTGCTGCATTAATACCAATATCAATATTTAGTAGTAGATAGCTACTTCATCAATACAAATATCAGCAGTAGATAACTACTTCATCAATACCAATATCAGCAGTAGATAGTTACTTCATCAATACCAATATCAGCAGTAGATAACTACTTCATCAATACCAATATCAGCAGTAGATAGTTACTTCATCAATACCAATATCAGCAGTAGATAACTACTTCATCAATAATAATATCAGCAGTAGATAGCTACTTCATCAATACCAATATCAGCAGTAGATAGCTACTTCATCAATACCAATATCAGCAGTAGATAGCTACTTCATCAATACCAATATCAACAGTAGATAGCTACTTCATCAATACCAATATCAGCAGTAGATAGCTACTTCATCAATACCAATATCAGCAGTAGATAGCTACTTCATCAATACCAATATCAGCAGTAGATAGCTACTTCATCAATACCAATATCAGCAGAAGATAGTTACTTCATCAATACCAACATCAGAAAGAGATAGCTGCTTTACAGCTAACAACCAGCATCAGCAGTAGATAGCTACTTCACAAATACCAAAATCAGCAGTGATTGACTACTTCATCAATACCAATATCAGTATAGCAGACAGCGACATCATCAATAACAATATCAGTATAGGAGATAGCTGCTCCATTGATACCAATATCAGTATATAGAAGATATCTACTTCATCAATATCAGTAGAAGATAGGTACTTCATCAATACCAATAGCAGCAGTAGATAGCAACTTCATCAATATCAATATCAGCAGTAGATGGCTACTTTATCAATACCAATATCAGCAGTAGATGGCTACTTTATCAATATCAATATCAGCAGTAGATGGCTACTTTATCAATACGTAGTAACGTAGATTCACTATAGCTACTACATCAATACATAGATAACTACTTCATATATGCCACGATCAGTAGAAGATAATATCAGCCGTATAGATAGATTGCTACTTCATCAATACCAATATTCTTAGTATATTGCTGCTGCATTAATACCAATATCAGCAGTAGATAGTTACTTCATCAATACCAATATCAGCAGTAGATAACTACTTCATCAATACCAATATCAGCAGTAGATAACTACTTCATCAATACCAATATCAGCAGTAGATAGTTACTTCATCAATACCAATATCAGCAATAACTACTTCATCAATACCAATATCAGCAGTAGATAGTTACTTCATCAATACCAATATCAGCAGTAGATAGTTACTTCATCAATACCAATATCAGCAGTAGATAACTACTTCATCAATACTAATATCAGCAGTAGATAACTACTTCATCAATACTAATATCAGCAGTAGATAGCTACTTCATCAATACTAATATCAGCAGAAGATAGTTACTTCATCAATACCAACATCAGAAAGAGATAGCTGCTTTACAGCTAACAACCAGCATCAGCAGTAGATAGCTACTTCACAAATACCAAAATCAGCAGTCATTGACTACTTCATCAATACCAATATCAGTATAGCAGACAGCGACATCATCAATAACAATATCAGTATAGGAGATAGCTGCTTCATTGATACCAATATCAGTATATAGAAGATATCTACTTCATCAATATCAGTAGAAGATAGGTACTTCATCAATAGCAATAGCAGCAGTAGATAGCAACTTCATCAATATCAATATCAGCAGTAGATGGCTACTTTATCAATACCAGTACCAATATCAGTACTAGATAGCTAGTTCATCAATACCAATACCAGTAGAAGATAGCTACTTCACCAATATCAATATCACCAGAAAATAGCTACTTCATCAATACTAATATCAGCAGCAGATAGCTACTTCATCAATACCAATATCAGCAGAAGATAGCTACTTCATCAGTACCAATATCAGCAGAATATAGTTACTTCATCAATACAAATATAAGTAGTAGATAGTTGCTTCATCAATACCAATATCAGTAGTAGAGAGCTAATATCGATATCGATATCAGCAGTAGATAGCTACTGCATCAGTTGTAGATAGCTACTCCATCAAAACCAATATCAGCAGTAAATAGCTATATACTTCATCATACTGATATCAGCAGTAGATTACTACTTCATCAATACCAATATCAGTAGTAGATAGCTACTTCATCAATACTGATATCAGCAGTAGATTGCTAATTCATCCATATCAAATATACAAATTTGTATTGATGATAAAAAAGGAAATAAATTGAATTGAAATTGAATATCGTTTTGTATAGATTGATCTTAGTCTGTGAAAGAAAAATATCATGAATCATCATTAATATAAAATATAAGTAGTACCGGTAGGTGACTAATTCATCAATACCAATATCGGTAGAAGATAGCTGCTTCATCAATGCCATTATCAGTAAAAGATAACTACTTCATCAATACCAATATCAGCAGTAGATAGCCACTTCGTTAATACCAATATCAGCAGTAGATTGCTACTTCATCAATAACAATATCAGTAGTAGATAGCTACTTCATCAATACTGATATCAGTAGACAACTACTTCATCAATGCAAATATCATCAGTATTTGTATTGATGATATAAGTACAATTAGCGAAACCTGTTTGAGTTAATTGGTGTTAGCCCCGGTATCGATCGACGTTGAGGGCGTGTGCATTGGCCGTTGTCATCACAATTTGACTCTGGAATAGTTTTTGATGGCCATTCTTTCAAATGAAAAATATAGTTTGCATAAATAACCACTTCTTAGGGAGTATCAGCAAGAACTTTGTTCAACAGAAGAAAGTTTAGTATCCATGGAATAAACAGGTACAATAACAGACTGGACAGTGGTCGAAATGAACTATATAACGGTGTAAATTGTCAATCGTGCTGTACTCATTTGATCATACTGCATATAGTGGACATACGAAAGCACGCACGCTATAGTGATAACCGAGTGCAGCTACATGTACCGTACTGATACACATTGCGGTCTCACGACGGCCATGGCGGCTGTACAACATGCAGCGTACGTTAGATGTACGGCTGAAGCGGGCCAGTTTCACCATACTAAAACGGAGAAAAAGACCAGAATCATCGGAAAATTGCAAAGGCAAAAAAGATAAGTATTTGTCATTAATTGGTTAATTCGTTGGTTGATTGATTGAATGATAGGTTGATTGAATGATTAATTGATTAATTACCATACCATAATTGATTTGTTGATTAATTGGTTGATTAGTTGATCAATTGATTAATATATAAATATGTAAATAATTTTAGTACACATGGAAAAAAAAAGCTCATCCCCGTAGTTAGGAGAGCAATATTATTACACATTTATATTAAATAAATAGTTTCTGATTGCTACTTTGTGTTTCACGTCTTCTCGTCTCAGTTAATAAAGATATAAAGAAAAAATGATATTAAAATAAATAAATAAAAAATAAATAAATAAATAAATAAATAAATAAATAAATAAATAAAATAAAGAAAAATCAAGAAAATAAATAGCAAATAATGAAAATAAAGTAATTAATGTTATGAAAAGAAAATCAATCTAATCTACGAATCAATCCGTTCCTATATTATTATTATCACATAATTATTATCATTATTACCAATAATAAAAATTATTAATAATAATAAATAAACAAAAAAAGAAACAATATCAAATAAATAAAAAAAATCCAATGTATAAAGACAAACCAAAATTAAAATTAGCTGAATTTACAACATAAATTAAAAAAAAAAAAAAAAAAAAATTAAAAATAAATAAATAAATAAATAAAGCGGGGGGAAAATGAAATCAAAGAAAAAGGGGGAAAAAAAACACATCAGAGATCTAACATACTATTTAACAACGGCGACACTTTGAACAGCTCCAAGTAGAGCTCCAAGTAAAAAAAAAAAAATCAATAATTCAAACAACAACAACAAAACAAAACAAAAAATAAATAAATAAATAAATAAATAAATAATAGACAAATAATCAAACTATTAACCAAAACACTCACAATAACGGTGAATTTATAAATCTGAAATATATTCCATTTATGGTCGCATGTCACTAATAGGTCACTAATGGGGGAGCCGTTAAATCAAAATGCTTTCCTCACATCTCACTTTTATTTTAAAAGTATAAAACCTATTGTAGAAAGTTTGGTGTCACTGAGTAGATCATTTTTTCTTTTTTATTACAAAAAACCTCAAGTCAATCGGACAACTACTTTGTGATGCCCCCATAGGGTTGTTCACAAAATTGGGAAAATATGGCAAACTTCAAACCTTCGTATCTTAAAAAGTACAACCCGTATGGACCACAAATTGCACATAATCATCATGGATTGTAGATCTACCTAATACTAGATCAATTATAGCAAACGATGAACTAATTTATTGCTTAATTAAATGCAAATTAAGACAGTTTTCCCATAACGTTACTGTAAAAAGTGTGCACGTAATGCTCCAACATTTCTAAATGCCCTATCTCTTGCCTGAGTTACCCGGCTTATTATTAAAAAGTTTCGATTGATAATGTCATAAAAATCGTAAAAAATTATTTGACAATTCTTAACCACCCTGTATGTTTAACACAGGGGATACCAAGCGACAGTGGACATCCCTAGTTATATTTATAATGATATCCATGTTCATGTTTGACAGTGGACATCCCTATTTATATTATTCTATAACGATATCCATGTTCATGTTTAACAGTGGACATCCCTATTTATATTTACAATGATATCCATGTTCGTGTTTGACAGTGCACATCCCTATTTATATTATTTCATAATGATATCCATGTTCATGTTTGACAGTGGACATCCCTATTTATATTTATAATGATATCCATGTTCGTGTTTGACAGTGGACATCCCTATTTATACTATTTTATAATGATATCCATGTTCATGTTTGACAGGGGACATCCTTATTTATATTATTTTATTATGATATCCATGTTCATGTTTGACAATGTTATCGGATGGGAACCCTATTTTTCTCGTTTGGGTTTCCGGATGTCGCTTCTTGGGGTACCGGTTAGGAACACCTAACTCCGGTGCGTAGGTGGGAGATGTGCGATCTTGCACTCGATTCACTAATTTCAAATTTGGTCTGATAAATTGGGGATGAGACTGTCAGTCGGACCTTCCACTTTTCATAATCCACATTCATGCTTATTAGGACAATAGCTAATTTCTTTTTCTTTTCTACAGATAATGTCATGCCGAAACGCAAACAAGGAAGTTCAGCAAAGAAAGACGCAAACAAAGAAGTTCAGCAAAGAAAGACGCAAACAAGGAAGTTCAGCGCAGTTAATAACAAACCACTAAATGCTATAACTCAAATCCACCAGAAATCACAGGACAGGCGTCGTCCTTGCCTGGTGAGCTAGGGGTGGTAGTACTGGGAGAAGTACTTGGACTGAAAGCGGCCCGCAACTGCCCGGGGTTAGGGTTGGTCAGGCAGCTTCTCCCAAAGAAGGCTGAGGCGCATCCTATGCCGTTTTTGACACATCTATCAAACATGCACGAAATCAGGATGTACCCCACTCATGATATCAGGAACCATTGCATGAGCCAAGAGTGAGTCAATGCAACAGGGGCTTGTCATTTGTCTTTACGTATGGGAATGCCACCATTTGAACAATATTGGTCTATACGCAGTTTAAACTCACCATAGGGAGAGCGATCGAGTTATTTTTGCTAGTTCAAAGGTCTTCTTTTGTTAGGACTCATGGTTTCGGCCCTTGCGGGGTTGGTGGCCGGGAATTCTAGTTGCACGAATCCGGATTCGCGCACCTCGAATCCCCGGTTGGCCTTCGGGAACAAATAGGGTTGGGAAAAACTTTTAAGCTTTTAGGGACTATTGTGATTTGCTACAAATTGTTATATTTAGTCGTCCGTGTATTATGGCGACAGCATAAACATTGTGTAAGTACATGTTGAAAGTATATGTTTTATTCGTTCGCCTGTGTATGACGGTGACAGTTGGTAATTCAGAATTTAAAGGTGCTCTTGTGTTTAACATTGCACAGATTGCCTGTGTATATACGGCTTTGTGTTTTATGTGTTTTTTATTCAGTATTATTGAGCCATAAAATTATTCCGTGGTCATTCCGCACAAAAGTTTGGTTGTCTTGTGTCTTTCTTCTTTGTCGTCGATATCCGGGGCTAAGTACAATTAGCGAAACCTGTTTGAGTTAATTGGTGTTAGCCCCGGTATCGATCGACGTTGAGGGCGTGTGCATTGGCCGTTGTCATCACAATTTGACTCTGGAATAGTTTTTGATGGCCATTCTTTCAAATGAAAACCCACCCTACCCGCCCTTGTTTCGTTTCGGAAAAAAAGGGTGGGGCGTTGAGGGCCTACTTTTTGGAGCCTGAGCGGTTTTTTTTTTTTTTTTTTTTTTTTTTTGGGGACGCGCCCCCTTCGGGAACAAATATGTGTTGGGAAAAAACTTTTAAGCTTTTAGGGACTATTGTGATTTGCTACAAATTGTTATATTTAGTCGTCCGTGTATTATGGCGACAGCATAAACATTGTGTAAGTACATGTTGAAAGTATAGGTTTTTATTCGTTCGCCTGTGTATGACGGTGACAGTTGGTAATTCAGAATTTAAAGGTGCTCTTGTGTTTAACATTGCACAGATTGCCTGTGTATATACGGCTTTGTGTTTTATGTGTTTTTTATTCAGTATTATTGAGCCATAAAATTATTCCGTGGTCATTCCGCACAAAAGTTTGGTTGTCTTGTGTCTTTCTTCTTTGTCGTCGATATCCGGGGCTAATGGAAATAAATTGAATTGAAATTGAATATCGTTTTGTATAGATTGATCTGTGAAATAAAATTATCATCAGTCATCATTAATACAAATATAAGTAGTAGATAGCTGCTTCATCAATACTAATATCAGTAGTATATAGCTGTAGAAGATAGCTGGCACATTCTCCGATAAAGTGTCCAAAAAGCCAAATCTGTGTCGCCCATAGTGTCAAGTCGTATTCAGACTTGTTTCGTCAGAAAGAA
The DNA here is from genome assembly GCF_039555335.1 of Amphiura filiformis. Classification (NCBI taxonomy): domain Eukaryota; kingdom Metazoa; phylum Echinodermata; class Ophiuroidea; order Amphilepidida; family Amphiuridae; genus Amphiura; species Amphiura filiformis. The sequence continues at coordinate 192,951 of NW_027305558.1, read as the reverse complement.
ATGACTTTTATTAATATAACTAATACTTAGGAGTTGCTTTCTAAAATGTGTGGGGCTGGAGGTTGTAACATGCCTAGAAAGTATAAAACAATAAAGCTGATTATGCATGTCCATTGTTTTCCTCCATGTCGCCAGCCAAGGTACGTTCCGTATAATGTGTCCCTGTTCGTTAAACATGCGCGCATAATAATGGAATATAGGTACTTTTCATTAGTGGTATCATGCCCTAATTATAAAGTATAAAACATCACAACGCAAGTTATTAAATTTTTCCAACAGGTCTTTGAGACTATGTCGCCAAAATTGTTCACAGATACGTTACCATATTTCTAATGAATAACAATCTGTCAAAATAACTGGCTATATGAATGTTCCCATATGTTATGGATCAAGCAGGCTCTATAGTTATATTATATATGTGGTACATAACACAATGGTTTCAAAAAAAAAAAAAAATCAGGTCTATTAATGGCAAAAAATCCTGACGTTACGTTCATGCGTTCACAGATACGTTACCTAAATTCTACTCCCCTCGGAAAAAACGCTGTGATAAATGAAGCCAAATACCATACCAGACTTTAGTACATTGGGTGATGACTGATCAAGTATGGGTATTAAGTCGGTAAGTTTTTACACTTGCACGATTAAGACAAAAGTGGGAAAGGGCTTCACAGATACGTTACCACTGATACGTTACCCCCAATGCGTGCAAGTAATATTGCTCAAAAATGAAGTATTGTTGAAAAATCACCCATGCATTGTTTTCTGTTCTGAAACTATTATACCCGCATGCAGAGCATGCAGGGTATCTTCTTATCCTTGGGTTTCATCTTCTTCTTCTCCTCCTCCATCAAACACATCATTCTGACAAGGCTAGCGCTAAAACTACTAGGGCCCCAGGGCCCATATGTGGTACACTTATGGGCCCTACCCCGCAGATGTGCCTTTTGCACATCTCGGCCCCAGAGGTCAAAGGTCACGGGCCCCAGGGGCCCAAATGTAAAAACACAAACCATGCCGTTTCTCATCAGATGAAGCAGCCTCAGGGCCCTGAGTTGGTACACTGATAGCCCTAGGGGTACTCTATAAATACAAGTATACATGAGCCCCATATGTTATATATTATGGGCCCCAGGGCCCCAAATGTTAAAAATATGGGGCAACAGATTGACAAGCCTAGCACTAAAGCTACAAGGGCACTAGGGCTCATATGTTGCACATGTATAAGCCCTAAATTGTAGATATGCCTTTTGCCCATTTTGGCCCCAGATGTACAAGGCTAGAGGCCCCAGGGGCCCAAATGTTAAAACAAAGGGCCGGCCGTTTCTCAGCAAATTAAGTAGCTACAGGGCTCAGATTCGGTACACAGGTTTTCAGAATTATATTGTCATATGTACATATGTACCCCATATGTCACATAATATGGGCCCCTGGGCCCCAAACGCTAAAACATAGGGCCGGTCGTTACTCTGTAAATAAAGCAGCTTTAGGGCTCAGAGTTAGTACACAGATTGCACCTGAAAATCACATTGTTATGTGAGCCCCATATATTACATTATATGGGCCCCAGGGCCCCAAACGCTAAAACATAGGGCCGGCCGTTACTCAGTAAATAAAGCAGCTACAGTGTCCAGCTTGAGTCTACTGATAGCACTAGAGAATTAAACTTCAACATATGTCCATGGGCCTCATAAGTCAAATATTATGGGCCCCATGGCCCTAAATGTTAAAACAAAGGGCCGGCCGTATCTCATCAAATAAAGCAGCTTCCGGGCTCAGAATTTGTACACAGTAGCACCTGAGATTTATATTGTTATTAACACCCACATACCCCCCCCCCCCCACCCTACACACCTAGGACTAAACAGACATATCCGTATTATAATTATTAATATAATAATTGGAAATACCAGTGTGAAGCGTTAAGGCTGTTCCAGTTAAATTACATACCCATTGGCTGTTCTATTTAATTTACATACTCCCTCTGAAATGATCCCAAAATAGGCTGTTCCGTTTAATTTACATACTCCCTCTTAAATGGCTGTTCCATTTAATTTACATACTCCCTCTGGAATAGTTTTCCCCTAATCATATTGCATAGCCTCACTGTGAATAAGAGAGACTGACAACAGCAATCTATGGAGAGACTTGGCAGGGGACTTTTTACAAGTTCGTTACTTTAAGTGCTACGAGAGTGCAACCTGCATTAAATTAAAGCTTGTGACTTGGACTTTCAATTTTTACACATTTTCCACCCAATTGGGCGACTTTTTACAGTTTCTATATTTTAAGTCCTCAGCAATTTGTACACAGATAGCACCTGAGAATTATATTGTTACTAACACCCACGCACGCACCCATCCACCCCACACACGTAGGACTAAACAGACAGATCGTATTATATCACAATTGGAAATACCAGCGTGAATCGTTAAGGCTGTTCCAGTTAAATTACATACCCATTGGCTGTTCCATTTAATTTACATACTCCCTCTGAAATGGCTCCCAAAAAGGCTGTTCCGTTTAATTTACATACTCCCTCTGAAATGGCTGTTCCATTTAATTTACACACTACCTGAGTAAGAGAGACTGACAACAGCAACCTATGGAGAGTAAGAGAGACGACTCCCCTGGGAGGGGACTTTTTACAAATTCTTTATTTTAAGTGCTACGACAGTGCAACCTGCATTCAATTAAAGCTTGTGACTTGGACTGTCACTTTTTACACATAAAATTTCTTTATTTTAAGTCCTCAGCAAAAAAGGACTGTAAGTTTGGGTACACCGATAACATGCGGGTATAGCCGTATTTGTGTACAAATATATAGCCTTCTAGTTAAAGTTTACGATTCTGAATGATTTTCACGAATTCTTCGTGGTTGGCATTTTGCAATTCCTGAGCCCAAACTTGGACGCTTTATCTGAGAATGGGCCAGCTGCTTCATCAATACCATTATCAGTAAAATATAACTACTTCATCAATACCAATGTCAGCAGTAGATAGCCACTTCGTCAATACCAATATTAGTAGTGGATATAGCTACTTTATCAATACCAATATCAGAAGTAGATTATCAATACCAATATCAGTAGTAGATAACTACTTCATCAATACCAATATCAGCAGTAGATAGCCACTTCGTCAATACCAATATCAGCAGTAGATAGATACTTCATCAATGCCAATATCAGCAGTAGATAGCTACTTCATACCAATATCAGCAATAGATAGCTACTTCATCAATACCGATATCAGTAGTAGATAGCTACTTATCAATATCAGCAGAAGAGAATACCAACACAATATTTAGTTCTTGCAACAACAAAAAACATTATAACCACCTTACAGTGGACCCTCATACTATTACTGGACCCGATTATGTTCTCCCTCATTCTCGTCCAAAGCAACAAACAAGTAAAAAGAGCACTTTAGATATATACGAACTGTCATGGCATTAATATGTACCAACCCCAATTGCTCTTACTGTCAACGGTTTTAAAGCCCTCTAACATGTTATTGTCGACGTGTGCAATCAGCTTGTCATTGTCATTACGAGGAAAGTAATCGTACCTGACTAAGATGTTAAGGGTGATCAGTTCTTTTGCGCATTTAAGGGAATTGGTTTATTCTTTGTTATGGCCAGGGGAAACATAGTGGCATTTTGTCAATAGTTTAGGTAAAGGCTGTCACATTCAACAAACCCTGCTGCTTAAAAGCAATGCATGGTTGTAGAGTTCATTTCATACTACAATCAACAGCGACGACTAAATTTGACCAAATATATAGGAAATCGTTTATTTGGTTCTGGATTGAAAAACAACCTGCTGAGAAGGAACTGCACGTCGCTTGCGACTAGCGTATAAAATTAATTCAGCTTAATTTCAGAACTTGCTTTAACCTTTTTTGTTTTAAATGTTATACCTTTAGGACTAAGTTAATTTTGATTACACAGTAAGTATAATATTAAACTTAATTATGTTAATTTTATTTGCCTTGACTACGATTTGATATTTGTTGCTTTAGCACAAAAAAGAGTTCGTTTCCTTGAACGCTTATTTTATTTTAATCGCATTTTAACAACTAATTATTATAATATAATTAAGGTTTTCACGGCGTTCACTCATTCTAAAAATTCTCAACATTCATGGTCGCAAGGTAGAAGAATATTTGTTGATATTGTTATGGATGAAGTAGCTATCTTCTGCTGATATTGGCGTTGATGAAGTATCTATCTTCTGATTATTATTGGTATTGATGAAGTAGCTATCTTCTGATGATATTGGTATTGGTGAAGTAGCTATCTTCTGATGATATTAGTATAAAGCTATTGCTGATAATGGCAATATCTATCTACTGCTTATATTCATATTGATGAAGTAGTCATCTTCTACCGATATATACGGCATCACAGAAGTTGATATCTAACATTTTCTTTGAAAAGGGGGAAATTATGAAAACAAGTCTGGTCACAAATTTCCGCATATTCCTTGTAATTTTACTATTTCCTGTTAATTTTGAGAAATATAAAATGAGTTTGTCCAAATATTCTTGCATTATTATAGTCCAGAACCTTAGTCACAAAAACACCTGTTGGTAAAGCAGATATCTACTGCTGAAGTTGATGTTGATGAAGTCGCTATCTACTGCTGATATTGGTATTGATGAAGTATCTATATATATCTACGGTTGATATTGGTGTTGATGAAGTAGCTATCTTAACTGTTGATGTTGGTATTGTTGAAGTAGTTTATATATATGGCTGACGATTCCTGTTAAGGTGGGTATTGGTCTAAATGATGAACTATCTATTCACCATGTTTATACTTCCGAAATAAATGGAAACTGGTATATACCCTTTGGCAAATAGGTATTGATAAGGATCTTAGTATGTGATAATGGGTCATGACCTTGTTAGGAAAAGCTGAAACAAAATCAGGTCTAAAATTTCAAAAACAAATGTTGCTTTAAACAAAACGTGTTTCTGCATATCAGACATTAAGCAGTTTATTTGCACAAAAGAAGTGCATTATCGACAGAAAGCTGTTGAAGTGGTCTTATTTTCCCGTACTCTGGCATGACAAAAACGTTACCAAAATATAGAATTGTAATATTTTAAAAGAGCTCACTTGAAGATAGTCTCCAGACGATCTCTTTCAGATCACGTAAAGACAACATAGAGACTTGGCTGTATAAACGTTTGTCAAACTACTCAGATCTTGACGCGTGATACGGCATAACACCGTCATCAACTAATATATCATGGGAATAAAATACTTGGCGAGTAAGTATAAAAGGTCTCGTTATGCTAAAACTTCTATATTCGACGTTTTCTTCACAAGATCACATAATGCAGCTTAAGAGCCACTTGGCTACAATAAGACTTATGCAGAGTCATTTGAATGATTTGTTTTCAAGTATACTTTCAAATTTCAGCATTAAAAATCAACATTAATGTTTTATTTTTCAAATGTGCAAACTAATCACCGATTGCATCAGACATTAGCAGGCACTGGGTTAATAAGGGATAAATGTCCGAGTACGCATATTTCTTTTACACGTCCCTAAGGAAGCAAACCAAACTACCTGCATGAAACTGTCGCTCCTATGCAAAGATTAGACACATAATCAACAACTTGATCAAAAACTATCAGAACTGGTTTCAGGTATTTTCTTAACCACTGAACCAATACTAGGCATGTTTGTACTCATTTGAATGTATTTATCATGCTGATCTCAAATATTATCATATAAATGCAAAATTTTGAAATATTTTAATATTTTGGTTTTGTTTGGGTAAAATTTTGAACACGTGTGATTCAGCATGGAAAGGGTAACTAGAGATGTTTGACAATATGATTGACAACACGTGTAATATCATCTTCACAGGGAAATCCACTCGCCTCAAGTTAACATCTTTTAACACTGCGCAAGCTGTTGACATAGCGACTCAATCGTATAAGTCTTTTTCATTTTCTGTTATGATTTTCAGCATTTTTTTATTTTTCTTTCACAGACTAAGATCAATCTATACAAAACGGTATTCAATTTCAATTCAATTTATTTCCATTATATCAAAACATGTATGGAGCTTTAAACCATCAAATGATATTAAGATTTGTTTGCAAACGAAGATGAAAGATATGGTTATAAAGGAAAGAGCCGAATGGCCAATAGGGCCTGATAGATAGTCCTTCTCTATCATGCCTACGAGTATAATGCAAGTTATTGACCATTCCCCAAATCCTATGCAAAGACAACGTTATACGCTATCGTCAATGCTCGCGTTTGATGCTCAGTGTCTCCCTCCCCCTCTATCTTCCTCCCCATCTGTCTATCTACCTGTCCCCTCTCTATTCTATCTCTCCTACCCTCTCTCACTCCCTCTATACTTTACAGTGGCGTAGCCTGGATTTCGAAACCGGAGGGGCACAACTTGTAAATGTACCGACGGAAATATTTTTTACCGACGAATGTTCAGATTTGTAGACCCAATTTTTTTTTGGATGGTTTGAAAAGTGAAGAGCAAAAAAAAAAAAAAAAAAAAAGGATTGTAGGCAAAACCAATGAACGATTTTACATATTTGTACAATTTTGCCCTTTTTTCTTATAAGCACATTAAAAAATAGTCAATTTCATCATCCAATTTGCTTTTTAAAATATCGACAGTAAAATAAACACAATTCTTAAAAAGTCAAAAACCATGAAGTGTCTGCTTAAGGCATGGGGTATGAGCGACCTTGAAGTACAGGTATCTGGAGAAGGGAAGCAAGGAGTTACCCCGAATCACAGCGACAGGTAGTGACTGGGCCGCCGAGTGCTAATATATATTTATTTTGGAAGGTTCGTGTTTGTTTTAAATTTTGGGGCGTTTTTCCAAAATTTCATATTTTTGGCGATATTTAAAAAAAGCGACATGCCAAAGACAAATCTTTTTGCGCATACTTTGTTATTGCTAATACAACTCTTGTCTGCATACCTACGTTACAATTCGTTGTGGTGATTTAGTAATATTATAAATTTTGTGACTGCATTTTGGCGTTTTCGGTGCGATTTTAAGCTTACCGTGATTTAACGTTGATATCTGGTCTTGCTCCTTTTATAATTTTACGTTGATCGTCGGCTTTTGTAAATAACAGAATGTAGATTGGTTCTGAATAAGTATCGTAGTCCTCTTGGTGGGTTTTTTCATGATATAATTAGTTTGTATTTGCATGTAACAACCCAAACTCGACCTCTGAATTCGGGGTTGAAGGCTGTTTGTTCGAATACCTGTGGACTCAAACAAGTGCACGAGTGGCGACTATGGTTTTATACTTCACGCATTCATGATTGCGTCAACGCCTAATAATATACTTCTTTGTATAGGTTGACTGTAGCTGGTATACGGCTGGTATACAAAGAATTGGTTACATGTCAATGACCATTAACTTCAGGGATATACCCTTTGCACGCCTTTCTATCATGCAGTATCTTTACCCTCAGACATGTGCCCGTGTCATGTGCCAATATTGCGTAACATTAAAGGTTAATATATTTTTTGAAAATCACAATATAATACAAATTTTATGACAAATTATAAAAATTTGATATTTTTCAAATTTTTGATATATAACAGTCCTTGAAGTAATTATATAAATCTAATGATATATTCTTAAAGTGTATGTAGCTGGGAGGAAAAGCCGACGGTCAATTGAAAATTTTGACCTTTCATATTGAAGATATGGATTTTTTTCCCAAAAAGACCTAATTTCTTTTGGTGTTTTTGGAAAAAAATCAATATATTCAATACGAAAGGTCAAAATTTTCAATTGATCGTCGGCTTTTCATCCCACCTACATACACTTTAAGTATAAATCATCAGATTTATAAAGTTTACTTCGAGTACTGTTAAATATCAAAAATATCAATTGTTAATGATTTGCCATAAAATGTGCATTAAATTGCGAATTTCAAAAAATCAAAATTATTTGATAGGCCTATCAGAAGGACATTCTTCGTATTCAGAATGCAATTCGATATGTCTGATGTGCTCTGATGTCCCAAAATAAATACTGTCCAAACGTTCATACCCCTTCCCTTAAATGTCGGGTTATATAAAGTTTGTGGAAATTATGCATAATTTGTACTCATTTGAATGCATATATCATGCTGATCTCAAATATTATCATGTATAACGCAGAACTTAATTAACTTTTAATTTTAAAATTTTTGTTCTGTTTTGGTAAAATTTTGAATACGACTTTTGCATTGTGATTCAGCATTCAACGTTTTAAAACATTTTGTACGACGTATGAAAACACACTTCAAGAATATTTTATAAATGTTTTCAAAATGATATTGTAAAATATTTTTTACCAAATATTTTGTCAACACTTAAATAACATGATGTTAGAATATTTGCAGTAGGTTATCAACAAATGTTTTTGAATGTTATGAAAACATTTTTATCTTATCATGTTCTTTATATAACCCGACATGTAAACGTTTTCTGGCAACCATTTCTAACCTTTTTCGAATGATGTCGAAAACGTTTTGTGTTTGCTGGGATCTTATCTTTTTGGGCTTTGTCCCCATCTGAACCTGATATAATTTCTTCATGATACCTAACAACTTCTAAATTTAAAGCATATTTTGGATAGGTCAAATTTGTACATATAAAGATGCTTGACACCCTCTTATCCCATTTTAGGCATGCAATACATATAAAGTATCCCTACTCGTGCGAAAAAACAGAATATTATAGAATAGAACTGTGTGTGGTCACGAGTATAAATTTTGAGGAGCCCCTCCAATATTTCCATCTTACTTTAAATTTGTAGCTATTATATTCATGATATTAGCTGCGTATATGCGTCAACATGATGCGTATAAATTTTAAAGCTTTCACCCGTCTACGAGTTAAGTCATTAGCTTGCATCGGACGTGAGAAAAACCAACAGATCATGTTTAAACTTCTTCAACATGTCAGTGAGAGTGGGCCCAAAATTCGTGCATGGAACCATAATATACGGTATTTAAAGATACACATGTCTAGAGCTTGGTGCTTATTTTGTAGTGAATATTTTTATAGTGGAAAAATTTTAGCAGAATTGAGCTTTCGCATTGAACACACAACGTTTTACAGAAAACGGTTAAATGTCGGATTATATAAAGGGTATAGGCCTAAACATGTTTTAATAACATTTTAGAAAACATTGTTGAAAACGTGACGCAAAGCATGCATTTTATAATATCATTTTATATAACCCGTCATTTGTCTTATTAAGGGTTGTGTAAAGCTATATCAGGTGGGTAGGCGTAAAAATAAGATTATTGCCATTTTGACCAAAACACGTACGCATTTATGATTTGCCAAACAGAAACTAACAGAATAACACCTAAAAGTATCATTTTTTGATCATTTTGCATAAATACGACTTTCCACGATTTACAAAATGTTTGTACCGGGTGTGCCTGTTGTCAAGTCGATGACAGACACGCGTACCAACCTTGAATAATTATACTGAATTGTGATGTAACATTCCGTACAGAGGGTATTCAATACGGCGTGACAGAGCCATTATCATTCAAATAAAAGTCTGGCCTCCATAAGGCTGCGATCACATAGAAGTATACGGTATACGGTATTCGCTATTCGCTATACGATACGCTCATTCGATCAGGCTGAGTTCACATAAGAGTATACTATAGTAAACTCAGCCTGATCGAATGAGCGTATTTCGTATAGCGAATTAATGCCCTCTAGTGTGACCCGGTACTATGAAATTACCTTGCTCGATTCAAGCTATACGCGTGCACCTGTAAAACGTGCACCGTATACCCGAATAGTATACTTCTATGTGATCGCAGCCTAAGGCAACAATAAAACAGGTAATAGGTATGACTGGTCGTGGAATCGATCTAGAAACCTGTCTCGCTGTCATCTTAAGCTACAGGGTGTCACTTGCATTTATTATGGAATGCAGAATTAACCATCCATTTGTTGCCGAAATGAGTAACATGTAATTGTGGACATAGCTTGTTCTTGCTCTGAGCCCTCGTAATATTGAAAACACATGAAAAAGGTCACTTAATCCAATATCAAGAATTATTCAGTGTTTCAAGCTCTACATCTGTGCCAAATTTGGTGTATCTCCTATGACAACTGTATGATTTCTACACATAATTGCAAAGTAGGCCTACGCGATAGTGATAAAGCAGCAATGTCTTGTGCTTATGAAGCCTTTGCGCTGTAAGTTACACACATACAATTTTTACACATGCAAAACATCCAGTTTTAAGAATATGCAATATCACGCCAAAACGAATGAAGGTTTTGCAATGAAAGTAACACAATAAGTAGGTGACATTTATGCCATTGTATTTCACGTACCGTACTCAAATTAAATACAATGTTGATTAATGTTTTCAAACACGGTATAGATCATTCTGGAACACCCTGTATCTTAGAACCGTCCTTCAACACAGGTGACAGTGTAATTGTTATATTGTTCCGGTCCATTTATGACATAGCCTTCCTGTTTTAATACACGATGATACAATAAAACATGAGATCGGTTTGAATGGTTGTGGAATCAAACTAGAGACCTGTTCCTTTGTCACATTAATAGACCTGATAAATCAAGCGGAACGATTTCATGACAAATCCTTTCACAGAATTGACCGTGTTTCCAGCGCTGCAGTGTTGGTATTAACTTTGGGCTTCTTATGAATTGATTGTCAATACATTATAGGTATATACATTAAAACTCAAACGGGAGAAAGAATCGCGCATACGCACCTTAGAACATTTTAAACACTGTTTTAAAATTGTATATTACAATTTATTTACATTAACATTGTACCCTAAATAACATGGACATTTGGGTGATGTATTGATGTAGTTACGGGCCATATTTAGTGCCGATTTGTCCCAATTTGCTTTTGACTTGCCTGGCAACACTCCATAAAACATGGCTATAATTGAAGACCGAATTAAAAAGACTAGTTTGCGTCTGACGTCAGGGCAAAGGCGAGACGTGATTGGTTACTGACCTGCGCAGTACGGCATTTTTGGTCTGGTTGACAGGACGTCATACGCAAACTAGTCTTTTCAATTCGGTCTTCAATTATAGTCGTGAAGAAGCTTGAAGACAGGGGAAGTTGGAGACCCATAAGGAATTATATTAATTTGTTCTCAAACGGAATCATGAAAATAATCGTAAGTAAAAGTAGTTAAATAACATAGCGCTATTAGCTCGCCTATGAACCTTGGTATTCGTTAGTTAACCGGATAAATAACTTTGGCAAAACTGACAAATTTGTACCAAAATTGGCGTTAACTCGTTACTGTCGAAAATGTACAAAATATGGCTTCCGTGAATCTAAACAAATTGATATTTAAAATTGGTTAATTGTATTACCATAAATCGAACATGGACATGTAGGATGGTATCTCTAGAAGTCTTTTTGCCTGAAAAATTGGAATTTTGTTGAATTTAGAGTAACAAAATAACATGCGCCAGAGAGTGGTCGACGAGAGTGTAAAATCAGGTAGTATTTTGTGTATTGACGAGCTTCAAACATGCCTTCGTTGCATTCCGAAGTCGCAAATATCTATCATAATTCTTATTTCAAGGTCCTGTAAATACCTCAGCCAAAAGCTAGGGTCATCGTCCAACACGGACTGCTCGAAAAAAGTTCACCTATAAAAAACTGCGTGGGCTGTTATGCGTCGTTATATGTACAGGCATATTTGAAGAATTTCCTATCAACTAATAATATTAAGATTGCTAAAATATTAATCTAAAGACTTCATTCTTTCATGTGCACCATAAATTTTGCACCTGAGATAGATATTGCTAGGCAAAATTTCACAGCAAACATGGCAGTTTTCTCCCATTTCGGAGATATTTGAGACAATACAGACCGACCCCTTAAAGCGTTTTGAATAAGTGTTTTAAGGGCATATCTATTGCAAAAACAAATTTAACTCCATTCGAAGAGAATAATTATTACATTACAAGTTGATACTCGTTGCAATTTTTATGCGTATTTTTCCTGAAAAAAGGAAGAAATTGTGTTGGTAAAGTTTGGCCTCGTACGGGTCCTTCCCCCGTTCGAAGCGAAATTTATTTTCAAGGCAGCGGGCTGAATGACGTAAGTAAATGAAGCGGACACTATAGGGGAGAGTGGGTAATCCCGAACATCTTTCCATTTAAGCCTATTACTGCACATTAAAACAACGTAAGATAGAATAAACCATACCAATATCAAGAGTGGGATTACCCGTCGTGTCCCTATGTTCACGATAACATACTGCCCTAGAGCTCTTTTCATGTTCATTCATGCATAGATCATCAAGATGATCTACGATTCATGTATAAATGCGCGACCTTCAATGGTCAACAAAAGGTTAACTACTGACCCATTGAAATTATATATTTGCATAACAAATACAATATTGATCACTGGTATACCTGAGTATACTAGTCTCAGATTGATCACGCTCAAATTCTAAGCTCAAAATATTTTATTTTTATTTTTTAGTCCAAATATATATCATGATGCTGATATACATATGAATAGTAATATCACAATTTACTATATATAATATATAATAAAGAAGCTGCTGATTTTATCCATATGTTTAAAAACCATTAAATTTGCAATGCTTGATTAGAGTTTTTATCTGAGAACAACAACAGTATACGTTCTGTGCATTGGTAGTGCATAAGATTCCGCGGTCAAAAAGTGTAACTCGTAAATAGTCCTCATAAAACGTATAAAGTGAGCTTATTTGTTAAAATTTTCAGCAAATACCGTAAATCCCCGTCTACAAGCATATAGTGTGCTTCTGATGAAAGCTACATTAATCCAGTCGCCATTATGGAGTTTGAGCAAATAAATTACGGATCCAAGCATATACAAACAAGTATTATTTTCAGACCGATTTATTGTATTGGTATATTAACGCTTGCTCGAATTAATTAAGCTTTTATAAAAAACACTATATATGCTTGTAGACGGGGTTTTACGGTATATGTCTGAGATATGTTTGTGTGATGCCATTCTAAAGCTGAAACGGCATTGATAAAATTACGTGTAGAAAAAAAAATGATTTTAACGCTCATTCTACAAAATCCGGTGCCAATCCACCATAAAAATTGAAAAAAATAAAGTTGTTCAAAATGACCTGCTTTTTGTGTTTTTTAAGAGTAAATGTATCACTACTTTCAGATGTAAAATATTGCCAACACCACTTGCATATTTTTCTTTCAGGAAGTCATGATGTTTTTTAACACTAAAACTCAATGTAATGTGAGCTACGTTACCAACTACAAAATGGGCTGGTTTTACTCAATCCAAGGTCATAAAATGCAAACTAAAGATCACTTGAGTGAAATGTAAAACCGATTTCACCATTTCATCGAAGTTTTGAAGATGTGTAAATGAGTGTGTAACGTAGCTCACAGTAACGTAGTTCACTGGGTTTTAATGTTTTTAATGTGATTTGCGAATGTTAGAACGTTATGTTGGTTAATTCTAATATAAATGGGGTTCGACCACTGGTAGCTTTCACATATTATTAGGAAGTACATGTAATACAAGTGCATACTATAGAATTCTGGTAACGTAGCTCACCAATCTTAACATGGTCGGTCGAAATTTCAATGTTTACAACATTTCTATGCCATAAATGCTACAGCATCATGATTTTTATTGTGATTTTTAAAAACCTATGAGTGTTTCCTTTCAAAAACCGTAAATTACATTGATACCTCTGTTTTACTTCTTTCCAATAACGTGTATTAAAAAAGGGTAACGTTTTAATCACTAAAAAATAATGTTGATAAACAATATGATGGTGCGTTATCTAATTAAAAAAAAAACAAATATGTAAAGAAATCGCACTTATTCAAAGAAAATATTCAGGGTCAGATATGACACTTGAGCAGTGGAAACGCATTTTTAGCGATTTTGGAGCCTTTGCAAGGGTTAATCAGGCTGAAGAAAGCATTTTAGGTATGGACAACTATATATGTCCATGTAGATCTCGTTGAGTTCTACCAGAAAAACAACATATTTGATGCCCTAAATGCTCGACAAAGTGTTTGTGGACCAAAGAATGGAAAAAAGGCTATTGGCACCGGATTTTGTAGAATGAGCGTTAAATGTGTTCTGGCGGACTAATCGTGCATATCGATGTAAATTCCAAAAATTGAGTTTTCAACAGCTTAGAAATCACGGGATGGGGTAAAATAGCAAAAAACTGACATTGGCGATCCATGTGCTCGAAAATATGCTAAAGCTAAAGGATCATATATAACCATGCGCAGTCTCATTGCCCTATCTATTGCAGGGAGTTGAATATAAATTCCGAGAATAAATTTCCGAGAGGCTTTTTTTACATTGGCCCCTTATACACTCTCAGAACATTGGATAAAAAATGAATGGGCAAAAAAACAGTTGGTTAAAAAACGCCCAACAATGGATAAAATTCTTGAAATTGGGCAAAATACAGTTTAATACATGGATGGTTAAACCTGTCAATATGTTATTTACACAGGTTGGGTGAATTCAGAGTTCAAAATTACCAATGTTGGTTAAAAGTTTACCAATCTTGGTAAAGAACATTCTTTTCCCATCAATAAAGTTGGGCAAAGTATGGTTTTGCCCAAACATAGTCACATGGTGTTCCTTTGCGAATTAATTGGTCATTTGTGTTGGGCAGAAATGCATTCCAGACAACAAGATGGCCGATGAGTGCAGGTTGCTGCAAAGCTTTTGGATTGAGTCTTCAAGATCTGTTGGAGACATTTGAAGGTAGGAAATTAATATTATAAAGTATATCATTTTATTGGGTATAACAGTTAGTTTGTGCCAGGCCGAGACTGCGATCAAGACTTACGATGATTTATCGGCGACAGCTACCACCACAACCGGTAATATACAAATACAACATGTTTTGAGGGGAAGTAGTCAAAACTACTGTCCCGAGGTGTTGGATGATTTGACTACTTCCCGACGCGTCAGCGGAGGGAAGTAGTCAAATCATCCAACACCGAGGGACAAGTAGTTTGACTACTTCCCCGAAATGAAACATGTTGTATTTGTTTTACTATACCTCATAAATATTTTCACTATCACTGTAAAATCGTCCAAAACAAAAGTCAAAACACACACCAGTCAATGTGCCGGCTAGCATGGTAAATAAGCTTAATAGTTTGCTTACCTGATTTTATTGCAGGATTTCTGTTCAATCAATATTTACATTTTGACCTATATTATTCAAATTTTCTTTTTAACTTTCCATAAATAACATTTTGTTTCACAAAACGTCAAATTTTCGTGTTATTATCCATCGGTAATCTCGGCAAAATAACTGCAGCAGACGCCATTTTCACGATAAACGCAT
Source organism: Amphiura filiformis (assembly GCF_039555335.1). Taxonomy (NCBI): domain Eukaryota; kingdom Metazoa; phylum Echinodermata; class Ophiuroidea; order Amphilepidida; family Amphiuridae; genus Amphiura; species Amphiura filiformis. The sequence continues at coordinate 177,554 of NW_027305558.1, read as the reverse complement.
CTGCAGAATCGCCGTTGTGTAGCATAATGCTACGTCTGAAGGAACGGTGACGCGCGGGGTCGAGACACCGTGTGGTAGTAGGGGTGCGGAAGTTTTTACTACTTCCCCGCGTTCGCGTAATTGCACAGGCGCGGGGAAGTAGTCAAAATACCGTACTCGGACGCTCGCGTTATTAACCAATAAGATGTCTGGATTACCTAATAAATATTTATGAGGTATAGTAAATATAATTTGTGCATGAATTGAGGTATATAAAACCAACTGTTAAGCGTACCGGTTGTAGCAGTCTCGGCCTCGCACACCCTTCATTAAACTAAGTGTTATACACGATAAAATGATATGCTTTATAATATAATTTCCTATCTTTAAACCTGTGGGGGAGGCACTCAACACAAATGACCATACGGATTTCGCAGCTCCGAAAGACCCCCTATAATTAACCAAAATAGAGCTCCGAAAGACCCTTGATTTTGATAATTTCAGCTCCAAAAGATTCCAAAATTGCTCATTCTTCATATTTCTGATTTTCAGGCAATTTTCAATCAAAAAGCCGTAAAAGACCCTTGATTTTGACTGTTCGCAGCTCCAAAAGTCCCCATTTTACTTGTTCGCAGCTCCAAAAGACCCCCTTTTACTGGTACGCCGTCAACTCCCAGAGACCCACCACCTCAAAATTCCGGGGGACCATACACACCAATTGGTTTTTTTTATGTGATCCTACCACCCCCGGGTTTTCAAACGCCTCCAATTTAAGTTCATTGTGTACTCATTTAACCTGAGTTTGAACTAACCAACATATTGGTTAAAATGAAACAGTGAAATGAACTCCCCATTCATAGTGTTTAACCAACTATAGGTTGGTTAACAATATACCCAACTGTTGGGCTGTTCACCTGTGAATACATAGTTGGTTAAAATTTTAACCAAGCTGGTAAAATGTTTTAACCAATGTTCTGAGAGTGTAACATAGCTCGCTGATGCTCGCTTTGTTTTATTTACGTTGTACGTGAACGGCAAAGTTCTGTCCTGTAGACGACTAGACTGCGAACCAAAACAGTGTTGCACGATAGCATATTGAGATTTCATTTAGAAAACCACTTGTTTTGGTGTGTTTTTCTTTTGATTATACATTCCTGTTTGTTTTTGTCATTGATATTTTATTAGTACTTTTTCTCTTGTTTTAAATGTTTTACGCGGTGTAAATTAAAAATTAAATAACCTAATTAAATAACATAACATTTTACCGAGCTAAAACTTTTAGCCAATCAACTAGGCGTGGGGTCAAAAGGTGACTTGAAAGTAGTTCCGTCTTTAAAACAATGGCGGGCGAAGTAGCTGGCGTGAAGCGAAAGCTAGATAAAATTGTTTCGAAAACTAAGTCTGTAGGCTCAATTGGATGCTTCGAATATAGCGCGGGAACGACACTGAGGGGAAAGTATGGCCGTTATTACATGACCTACCCTCCTATTGAACAACAAGGCAAAAGTTTTAAGGCACAGATGACGGCTTCCATGGCTGTTTATATCTTGCATAAGTGCAGACTGGACATGGTTGGAGAGCTTAAGCTTCTTTCCGATGGCGTTGTCCAAACTTCCCAAGAGCTTCGGCATCCTTATACAAGGGCTATTTTCCGCAATTCTTCAATACGAAGCGCAATGAAAATTACTTGGGAGAGATACTCGCGGCCGAGTTCTTTGATTCTGAAGGAATGTTGAAAGCTGGTAAAGATCAGTTTATGGCCTGGCATACGTCCGAAAAAGAGAAGGGATTGGTGTAGGACTTACAAGATGAACAGTACTCCTGAAATAATGCGTCAGCGACGTAGATATCCTTTGACGGTGTTGCATGAAATTTTGCGACATGTTCATGAGGGTGACCAAAAAGGAAGAAGACGATCCTGGGGTAGATCCGTTAGATAAACCACTCACCATCGCCGCCGGATGTACTACGCCGTATTACGCCGCAGTTTTCTGATGTCCCGATTGTTACGGCGGGGAACCCTCAACCCCATCTCCAAGAAACCCATGGCCGAACTTTACAGGATAACTCTCTTCCGTAAGAAATAGTTAAAGGTCAATTACCCAGGACACGGGTTTATAGAGATGTGGAAACACGAATGGAAGGAGGTTTGGAAAGATTTACCCGCCGACGTGAAACGGAGGATCACGGTTCCCACTCATTTCGAGCCGTTGGACGCGAGAGAGAGCTTATACGGTGGCCGCACCGAAGCGACCAAACTCCTTCACCAAGTTAAAGATGGAGAGGTCATCAGATACCTGGATTATTGTAGTCTCTATCCCTGGTGTAACAAGTACCGCCCCTATATCGTAGGCCTATAAGATATACACGAATAACTTCAAGGATATCTCTTCTTACTTTGGATTGATACGGCGTGTGGCCTTACCCCCTAAATAATTTTTTTCATCCCTTCTTACCGGCGGAATGTCACGGCAAGTTGATGTTCGCCCTGTGCGGCATGTGTATGGAAGAGAAACGGCAAGCTTACTACCCTCATTCGGATGAAGCCCGAAACGATCAGGGTTACATGGGTGACGCTCGAAGTCCAGAAAGCCGTGGAGATGGGATACGTAATCGAGAATATCGAACTGTTGTGGTATTGGGAGCAACGGGCGAAGTACGATAAAGAGACAAAGACGGGGGATTTTTTACCGAGTATATAGATCGTTTTCTCCAATGCAAGAAGATCAACGACGGTACATAGACGAATACTTCGAAAACGTTTTATTATGTTTTTACACCGTAAAACATGATATTAAATAGCAATAAGTACGCAAAGAAGTAAATAAATACGCTACAGCTTCTCGTTATATTTTGTTTTACAGGTAAATTCGCTCAAAGATCTAACATGAGTCAGACAGTTATACTGGACGACCCCTCTGAATTTTAAAAGTTATTGACGAGCGATAGCGTCACCGTCGACAATATTCCACTAATCAACGACGAAGTCATCGAAGTAACCTACCGGGAAAATGGAGACGACTTAATCCGAACACCAACGTCGTCATCGCGGCGTTCATAACTTGACACGCCATGTTGAAGTTGTACGAAGTCCTGGAAAAGTTGGGAGATCGCGCCATGTACCAAGATACGGGTAAGTCACTTATCCTTCTTCCGATAATAAAATTAATATTTAGAATAAATAGATAAAACTAAAAAACAATCGAACTGGGGACAATTCGAACTACGGTTGAACGCTCTACTCTACGATTAATTTGCACTTATAACTCCCTTTTTCTTTACAGATAGCGTCATTTTCCTCACGCGTACCGGTGAGTGGGAACCCCTACCAGCAATTATCTGTACCATTTGACGGACGAGGTCGACCTCACACACCGTCATCATCCCTATATCTTCGTGTTAAAAATTGCCGTGATAGTACGATGAATCCTCACGTTTTTCAACAACTACGCATGGTGATTTTATTCGAGATAGGCCGTGCAACTCAGGCTAAGCATACAATTTGAGATTTTGAGCGCCTGCCACACTGTTTCTATTCTATGTTTTACGATTTTCGCATGATCAATATATGGCTGGCCGTAACCGCCACAACGTGGAGCTGCTACGCGTAGCTTACTTTTCGCTTCGCGGAGCTAAATTGACCAATCATGTTAGATCTTTTCATTACGCGGAGCCAGTGAATGCATCCTCGTTCCAGAGAGAGAAAACTCTTGCCAAAATTAATGTTTACTATGGGGATTTTAAATGAATCGATTGTAAATAAACCACTACCAGTTGTACAGGATCAATACCATTGTTTGATTAGTGTATAGTCAATGTTACCTTGCATGTATGTGTAATGTGTGTGGCGTGTTTGTTTGTTTGTTTGTTTGTCTACTGTGTCAGGCCAGGATCACTGACACCCACGGTACTGATACTCTCATACTATCACGGTGATCATATTGTTGAATGTTGTTGACTTAAAAATAATCATGATGCAGTCATGTCTACAGTAGAACTCACCACGACCTTTGAAGGACTTAAACCCTATTAAAAGCTATTAAACCAAGATAACACTCAATGAAAACGGCTCAACTATGTTACATCAGATCTTCACTGGTTAAATACACACTGCACTTGTGTCTGTTTTACCTGTGCAATGAGCAATGAGCTGGTATTATAGTTTCAGTTGGGTGAACGATTATAAAGCGAACGCAAGGTAACAATAGTGTGGGCTTTTGTTTACGAAATGAGACAATAGTCTGCTTATTGTTAACCAGCGTTCTTGAAAATGAGAAGCTTAATGACTTAACACGGTTTAGAAATAATTTCTTCATATTTTTTGGTACAAAAGTACCAATATTTCCAAACACCTAAATTAGCTAAAAATTTAGGACATGTTACAAAACTATATTTTCTAGAATTTCAGAGAATACTTTAAATATTGGCCGGTTATTTTTTACACAGTGACGTCAACTAGGCAATGGCCTATACTTCTAACATACACTATTTGTAGAGGTCACGCGTCAATGGTGAGCGCACTGAGTATTGTGTATAGGAAAACGGACAGTAACTACAGTATGTATGGCCTACTACTAGTATATAAAGTAAATCCGAACTGGTTTGCAGTTTGCTGAAGGTCGAATTCCGCAGGGACACCGCGCAGGTTATACAAATTAGCTCCCGGCGATACACTGCAGATCGCAGAACTGTGTGCATAGTTTACCACCACTCTGCCTAGCTATATAGTTATGTACAATACTGTATGAGTTTCTTATGAGTGCATGTCCATCTTAATAATAAGTCAGTTCGTACTTTTCATAAACTACTTTTTGAATCATAACTTTCGTGACCGAGGATATCTTGCAGCTACGTGACGCTCGTCTGGCAAATTCTTAATGAATAAATTCGCTTCACGTAATGAGTAAGTCGTACTTAATTAGTCAGTTTTACCTCCGAGTAATGAAAAACTCTAACATGATCATGATTGGTCAATTTGGCTCCACGGAGCAAAAAGTCAGCTACGCGTAGCAGCTCCACGTTGTGGCGGTTGCGGCCTACCATATCAGTATCCCATATGATATTTCTATTGCAAGAAAATTTTATTTGTTGTCAGGTTTTATCTTAAATACACTAACTGGAAATTAAATACACTAATTAGTGAGGACCGGTATTTTGCTGTGGATATGTTTAACTGCAATTTGCGGGTAAAAATTTGAAATCCTGAGTAAAAATTTTGATCATATTCAACTCTTTGAGAAAAAATTTATATAAAAGAATGCATGTAAAATCCAGCTGCAATACAATGTACATTATTGACACACTATCACTCTCTTTATCTACGGCAATAATAGAATATCAATTTCAATCGAATTGAATACGATGCTCAGTTTTGAGTTTGTAGTTGACTACTAAGCGACCTAAGCGATCGATTGCTAGCCAATCAGATAGAACTCCTTTTCTTGCGTTCGGTGAAATACCAGTCGCCCGTCGCTCACCAACGGAGTATTAAATTTATATTTATCGAATAGGAAGTCGACACTGTGCCTCAAATACGTTAATCATATCTCTACTTTCGTCACGGGTGGATGCATTTAGACACTTCTTTTGTCTAGATTAGCAAAAACCCTCTCATCTTAAGGTTTCATGTCAGAAATTAACATAACTCAACAAACCGAAAACAGAAATTCTCTTCGTTCAACCTTTTAGTGAGCAACAAAAGACTAGAATAAAAGGATTGTTCACACGTACCATGCTAACACTTGAAATAACAATAAGATCTGAAACCGAAAACTGAAACAGGAACCGAAAGCAAAAAGATAAAAAGATCCTTAGCTCCAGCGCAACGTTAGTAAGCATTTCGTAAGGAGTTAAGAGGCATGCTTCGTAGCGCTTGTTAGGTACCGGCCGTCTATCGTGAAAGTGTTACAAGAGGCTTGAGGGGCGGACATAAAATGATGGCGCTGCACGAAGTGGTTAAAGTCTTTTGAATTTGGCGGGGTTTACCCATATTGAATACTACCAAGGGGGTGACACTAAATTCACGGTTGTTCTATTAGCAACGCAAAACCTATGAAAAATTCAGCTGGTTTACTAGCTGGAAAGTGAGGCCAGTTATCGATCCGTTATGAATAATTCATCTCCGACCCCTTGGATCATGTTAATTGATATTGGCAAATAACAACGTTGTTAGTTTTGCGAACTTTGCCTGTTCAATGAGAGTATAGCGCGCCCCAATACATCTGGGCACAAACCAGGCGAAAACGATCCAGTTTAATGAAATGGCGGACGGGTATTCCCATCAGGCACCAGTGATATGTTTTTTTTTTTCAAAGAAAGTCTACTAATTTGATATGAAATGACATTTTGCAATAGCAAAGTCAAAATTAGGACTTGCTGTCAATAATATGAAGGAAATATATGTGACAGAGGCAAGTGTGAAATACAATAGTATTTTAAGTTATAATAACCTTTGATACCCGACCTGACCTTACATCATGGCGCCTTATTCGTTCTTATGTATTTCTATTATGCTCTCAAGTAAAATAAAATACCAATCTGCACTGAGTAGACAGAATGTTACTTGGCTCCCAGCATGAATTATTGATTTTATACGGAGGTAAAGAAATGCACAGTGTATGTGCAAGCCGTGTAACAATACTCCAAATATTTACGGTAAATCTGAATAGTGGTCACATGTTGACATATCATGTGTTCGGGAAATCACGTGGCAACATTTTAAGATTACATGCTTGTTTACTAGTTAAATGCCATTTGTACTCTTTATTATTTATCTTTGTTAATTAACATATATTTTAAATGCTGATCAATCGTGGTTGGCTGCCCACAATATCTGTTAAATTCAATGTTTTATGAATATAATTCTACCACGCAGAGGGGTGACGCAGCAGAATTTCACATCACCTGACTTAGCTAGATTTCGAAGCTCTGCTCTTTAAATTCATGTAAATTTCAAAGTTTATACACTTAATATATTTAATATGATACTAATTTTTTTGTTATAACCAACTGGTACACGAAATATGCTAGCTTATTACCTATAAAGAAAGGTGATTATCAGCCTTCACTCAGCAATTTGACATGCCCGGCATATGCAGCCATTCTCCGTCTGGATAACACGACTGTCGCCCTCAATACGTCTGGGCACAAATTTAAATAACAATACGTTATTTACATATCAATGCGGCCTCATGCTAATTAAAGCTGCCCCATCCAGGAGTTCATCTATGATACTACCCTCCTACTGTGTACGCCATGCTTCTAAAAACTAACAGGGGTGTGTGGGTTTCAACTGAAATGCATAGCCCATTGTTGTAGGCCTATTGATGATGGATAAACGGGTTGCTCATATACTGTTAAAGCGCTTTTATGCAACACCGTTTAAATGGTTGTTTAAAATATTGTTTAAAATTTTTAAACAACCTGTATAATTATTTTTAAACAAACTCCTGTTCAGTTCAACCGTTACCATGATGCATGATTGTTTAAACTTATAAATATATAGCTTTTTATTAGTGTATGCCTATATCATTACTTGTGGTGTCTAAGCTACTTCATCTGGTAACTGCGAATGGGAAACTTTCTCAGACATTGTGTAATGTAATGGTAAACTCCCTCACTCAACAGTGATGTGTCTTCATGTATATTCCAGTGAGCCACGTTGTGGACAATTTGAATTTATAGCTCTCTACACCGCTCTCTGTGTGTTCAATATTATTTGCATGTTCGCCTCATTTGTTTTTGTAATACTATATATTGTAACTATTGCAATACTTTCCATAGAATACACCATGAAAAAGGGTATTATGCTTATACCGAAGAGGTGGAAAGCTCCCGTTTGAATATATTTAGGGAATTAAAAGTTGTGTAGGTAGGACGAAAAATAGCAGTATGACAATATAACAGCATAGTTAGAGGTGAAAAGCTGCCATTTGTTAATATTTTTGTGTTACATACCGTATCTTTGCCTTGAACTTCAACCAAAATGAATATGCAAAGTTCAAGCTTTATTATTACCCCGTCAGGTGTAACAATAATATCGTAAGTATACGCAGCCCTTGTACATGCCCCGTCGATGTTCTGCCGCCATTTTGATAAGGAAATAGTTGTAAGGCTTAATTCTTTATCAATTTTGTCAAGTAAGTGTGTGTTGATTTATGTGATTCTGTGATAATAAGGTTCTTAATACATGTATGTTACCGGTGAACCACACATAATAAACGTGTCATACTGCAGTTACTGTCCGTTTTCCTATACACAATACACAGTGCTCTCACCATTGACGCGTGACCCCTACAAATGATGTATGTTGGAAGAATGGGCACTTGACTAGTTAACATCACTGTGTGAAAAATAACCAGCCAATATTTAATTTATTCTCCAAAACTTCTAGCAAATATATTTCTCTTACATGACCTAAAATTACAGCTAGGTTAGATGTTCAGAAATGGTCGCACTTTTGTAAAATATGAGTGAGGGCAAGGCATAGCTAGCCAACTCCCCGTGTTAATTGAATGGAGATTTGACCGAAAATATTGGTATCGGACTGCTCACTTCTGAAGGATGCCACAAAAAAACGGTAAAAGCTACATTTTAATTATTCTCTGGCAAACCTTCATGATGAGTTTCTTATATAGTATGCCGAAATTGGGTACTGTAGGTGATTGACAAAGGGTCGCACTTTTCTGATAAATAAGTGACAGTGAACATGAAATATCAGCGCCCATAAACCCAAGTTAGTAGCTAGTTAGTGGAGGCCGTCACGGGACTGATTATTGATTATTGAAGTGCCTTATTAATAGATACGCACGATTTAGGGCAAGAAAAACAAACCAGGACACTTTTGGAGACATCATCATCATCATTATCATCATCATCATCATCATCATCATCATCGACATCATCATCATCATCATCACTTTCTACATTTTTTCTAAACAACATAGGGCCTACCGTTTTAATAAGATTTTTTTCTTGAAATGCATGTAACTATAATTATTGTTTAGAGCGTGATGAAATAAAACATCACGATTTTCATCACAAAACAAATATAATGCATAAGAAATCGTTTGTTTTAGAGCGTGATGATGAAATAAAACATCACGATTTTCATCACGAAACAAAGTAATACATAAGAAATCAATTTTTCGTGAGTGATGAAATAAAACATCAAAATTTTCATCACGAAACAAAGTAATACTTGAGAAATCGTTTGTTTTAAAGCGTGATGAAATAAAACATCACGATTTTCATCACAAAACAAAGTAATAGGCCTACAAAAGAAATACATTTTTCGAGAGTGATTAAATAAAACATCACGATTTTCATCACGGAACAAAGTAATACATAAGACATCGTTTGTTTGATTGAAATCAACCGCGACAGTTCGTCTCACACACATAACAATGCACTGCGATCAAATAGGTTGATGACAACATTTGATTGAATGGACTGCACTGCGCCATGATTACGTGCACCGGTTCAAATCCTTTGTTTGGAGCCAATCAATAATTTCAAGTACAGCCTCTATGCAAATTAGAGTTTACACACACTGCAGCTGGGGTAATCGACCGAAGCTGGTTGCCGTTAGTGATCGAATGCATGAGCTTATTTGCTTTACTGAATCGATTTACTGGATTAATTTCCTGTTAACTGGGTTTAATGCCACAAAGGTCGAATCGCCTTTGCCATGGACCATGACTGCATCATGTTCTTTCCACAGGGAAATCTTATTTTAACACGAAAACTTTATCATGTTTCTAGACCAGGAGTATTCGCTACTTGCACGGTTCCGCCATTATGCACTATGTGCGGGGAGAGCCTCGAACTGGCAGCATACATGAATGGGAATTGAACTAGTCATAACGTTCTGTGTAAGGTTACATAATTCTTCCTTTCATGTATGCTGCCAGTTCGAGGCTCTCCCGCACATAGTGCATAATGGCGGAACCGTGCAAGTAGCGAATAGCTAGATCTAGAACAATACCGTATTCAGTAGTAAGCCTACGCCGACAACGTGTAATCTCAAAGACATAGCAAGTTACAGGACTTCCATGCAGCGTCATATTTCTCTGTATTTTTTACTTTGATAATAACCATTTTTATTTTTAAATTTTTTTTAATGATAGAAATGGGCGCTACCTTATTGAAAAACAGAATGCCGGTTGTTGAGGGAGCTATTGGCATGCTTAATATGGATACGTTGCTGGTTATTTTCAACTTCTTGTCTTTGTACGAGAAATTAATCGCAATGCGGTAAGAGAGTAATACTATTTATTCATTCAATAGTAATGCTGATAGAAATCGATTGGCAAAAGTGATGCCGGCTGGGAACGAAAACTTGGAAAATGGCTCAAATTCGCGATTTCGGGTGACGAATTCGATAGCTTTTGAGCCCTTTTCATTCCCAGCATGCATCACGTTTGCCTATTGATCGATAATGGCTATCAGCAACATATAGATGAGTTGACTTCTGACGTCATTGCTTGGCAGTATGCGCACGCATCATCACAATTTCCATTGATTTTATCTGGCAGTATTCGCGCGCATCATATTTTGTTCAGGGCCCGTGCTTTTAAAACTACCGCCACAACACAGTGCAACGGTATCCCGGGTTGTATGCAGTTCGCTCAAGCATATGGATATACCAATCCCTTGCCTTTGTTGATAAACATTGAGGTCAACTCATCTATACCTTCAAGTGATAATAAGAGGCAACATGTAAACTCGTGTTCCTCTTGCCATAAAGGTATGTACTAGAATATTAACAGATTCAGGGTTCAACGGATACGTTGTCGGACGATTACTGTCAAGCTTTCGTCAGGATTAGGTCTGACTTCTTCAGGATAAAACATATTAGGAGCAGTGTGGTTTTTGTAAAAAGAATCCTTTTTAAGTGGTTCAAGTATTTTTCATGATCAGTGGCGTATCAGAGTCAGTTTTCTGAGGGAGCAAAGACAAAAAAAAATCAAGGTGAACAGCATTTTGGTCCTGTGTTACTGTGATTATATAATTTTGGAAAAACGTAAGCTTTGTAAATCAAATATTGTATTCATTGTATATATTTTTTTTACTGTGTAAAATGGTTCCATAATTTTCGAATGTCGTTCATATTTTTATTTGTTCATGATAATGTTCTGTTTCCTATCATTTAATTTTAGAAGCAGCCATAATTCTATTCAATAAACTGTAGATTACATGTTTTGCACGAATCCACATTTCTCTGTACGAATGCGTCACAGCAATGGTTTAAGTATCATGAATAGCCATTGTGAAAACCTATCAATTAATTTTCTATTATCATGATAATATTTATTTATATATTCATATAGGGTAAGAAAGGAATGGCATCTTATAATCAAAAACTATGCCTGGACTGTCATCGACTTCAGAGACAAAGGTCCTCCCAGAAAGGTTGCAGAGTCTAGTAGACAGTTCAGACGGTTTGTATCACAAAATGGACAAAACAAATTTGAATATCGAGAGTGTGGCAATGAATGGGAATTTCCAATGAACGAAAATGACGTGTTAAAGTTCTTGACTCTTTATGCTGGTATAGGTTTGCAAGAGATTCATCTATCTGTAGCCAGCGATGAAATCGTGAGCTATTTGCGCGTGAACTGTCCTAATATAAACACTCTTGGGATATGTTTCAAAGGGATATGTGTCAAGGAAAAGTCCAAAGTGAAACATTTTGAATGGATGCGCGGCAAGAAAAAGTTCAATGTAAAACACCATTCAGTTTCTAACGAAAACCTGTCTCAGCTGCTTCATTTTCTGCCGAAATTGCAACGATTGCATCTGACATGGCCTAGATTCTGGTCAAACGATTTTTATTATGAACAAATTATTAAATTGTTACAAAAATGTAACTTGCGATATGTAAGCCTTCACGAGGTCGACCTATTGTTTTTATCCAAGTTGAAGAAGATATCACCTGCAACATTAACAAGTTTACGTGAGGTGGAATTATGCGATAAGTTTAGGGTACAGGCACTGGAGACGGATGATGATATATTGTCTTCAGCAGTAGGGGGCATGACATCATTAACATGCCTCAAACTCACCAATGAGCGTCGTCGTACCCCTCACGGGAGTTTTCATAGACGTTATGAGATAGATGGCGACAGACTTTTCCCATCAATCGCTCACTGGACACATCTGAAAATATTGACCTTGCAACATGTGCGCTATTCGACAGAAGCATTTGAGATGATGATACAGGGACTACTTAATCTAGAAACACTTGTATTAGAAGGAATATCCGTGAAGTCATCGGTGGTTAATCTGATAAACATTCATCTTAAGAAAATTAAATCGTTACAGTTGTCTCCCGGGTTGTATCAGCATATTTCGTCAAAGTATTCTTCTGAAAGTTTACAATCACTTTCATACCACCCCACGGTTGAAAACCTTGCGGTAGAGCAAACATATGATGAGAGAAATCAGATAAATTGGGTTGAGCGAATATATGACATATTGGTTACACTTCCTAAGATCAAAAAAGTGAAACTGACAGGATACAATTTAGTATCTTGTTTTAGTCAAGCTTCGTATCCAAGCATAGAATGTGCAGAAATTGAAGTGATCCTAATTAGGAAGGTAAACTTATACAGGAATTTGAAACATATAATACATGTGACTTCTGAAATATTGACGTCAGAGAATATTTTAAAATATTGAAGCAATGCATTAATATACAAGAGATTTTTGAACCTTGAACCTTGAATTGACAAAGCAAGAATATGATTTATAACATTTACAAAATAGTGTTATTGTACAATAATTAAACATTTTGCCAGGCAAATCCAATAAAAAGTAACTCACTATTTTAGCTTTCGCCATCTGGGCTGATGGCTTGATCACAAGTGTCTTGGTCCACTGCTTTTCCCGCGAAACGGCTTGTTGACATTTCCCGGAAGTGATTTTGTTTTTGTTTTGAGCACTGGATCGTATGCGTGATCGAGAGAGACGATACCTTCGTCGCGGTTGATTGCTTTGGCGCCCTTTTTGCAGATTTGGATAGTTTCCCTTATTCTTATTCTATTTTTTTTCTTCCTAAGCTACACAATAATTGAAAAAATTTCACTTATCACAACTATATATTTTTATATTACGGTATGCTATCGATATTGAATACGTGTACACGTATATGAGGTTTCTGGAGAAACTGCTTTACTAAATTTCACCAACATTTATCAGAATTGTGTCATGAGCCGGCCACGAGCTTAAAGCTTTATACAAGAAACAAACCTTTTTTTCAGCATTATAGCAATTTATTTCGATTTTAGCCTACCCTATATTTTTCCGACATGTTATTAAAATAATATAAAATAGTAATTAAGATGACGCTAGTGATTTAGCATGATCACGTGGCTTGTACAGTCAATACATTGCAATTTGCAAGACAACCTGAAACGAGTGATTTTATTTTTAAATGAGCATTCATGACTTCATTTCATTTCATATGGAATGGCAAAACAAGGTCGCTTAAGATGGGAAACAGACATGCACACAAGATTGAATAGTATACAAATATTACAGGCCTATGAATGTGATAGTACAAAATATATCATGAGGTCAAATTTTGACTTTTCTATTTCACGAGGCGTAGTCGAGTGCAATAGAATAGTCAAAATTTGATTATCATGTTTTTATATCATGATATCACATGGTTTCTTTTCATGCCATGTGATAGTAAAAACTATCAAACGGCTAAATTCACTGTAATCATGATATAATCTCCTCTACTCTTGGTCACCTGAGATGCTGAAATATTCTACCTCAACTTAATCCAAGATGCACTACCCTCACCTGCCAACTTGAAGACCTGGAATAAACACCCACTAGGTCAGTGTACTCTCTACTTCCCAGTAGAGGTGGTATCTGTAACATTAGAGAGCTTGCGAAATGAAGTTACTTTAACTTTAACTTTAACGTCTAGAGGATTATAGAGGATTATGTATTCAAAACCAAGGTGGTTTCGAATACATAATCCTCTATAATCCTCTAGACGTTAAAGTTAAAGTAACCTCATTTCGCAAGCTCTCTATTAACACGTTTACGTGAGGTGGAATTATACGTAGGCCTACTGGCTAATGAACAGAAGACGGCTGATGAGATATTACCCTCAACAGTAGGGTGCATGCCATCATTAACATGCTTCACACTTACCTGTAATCTAAATGGTGACAATTTTTTACCATTAATTACTCACTGGGCACATCTGAAATCATTGACCGTATATCGGGTGCGCTACTCGACAGAAGCATTTCAGATGATGATACAGGGATTACTTAATCTAGAAACACTTGTGTTAAAAGGAATATCCGTGACGTCATCGGTGGTTAATCTGATCAGCATTCATCTAAAGAAAATAAAATCGCTAGAGTTGTCTACATGGACTTCGTCAAAGTATTCTTCTGAAAGTTTACAATCACTTTCATACCATCCCACACTTGAAACCCTCATGGTGCCGCAAACACATGATGAGGCAAATCAGACAAATTGGGTTAAGCGAATATATGACATATTGGTTACACTTCCTAAGATTAAAAATGTTAAACTGACGGGATACAATTTAGTTTCTTGTTTTAGTCAAGCTTCGTATCCAATCATAGGAAATGCAGAAATTGAAGTGATCCTATATAAGAAAGTAGGTGATTTTAATCTTAGCGTAATTGATTTTAATCTTACAGAGTCTGTAACTTCTGAAATATTGAAGTCAGAAAATATTCTAAAATATTGAAGCAATGAATAACAGAGATGGGTTGAATCTGGAAGTAGTTTAACTGAGAAAACAAGACTATGATTTACACAAAATATAAAGTGTGAATTGAAACAAAAAGGAAAGAGCTGTATAGCCAATAAGCCCTCATAGATAGTCCTTCTCAATCATGTCTGCAAAGTGCTTTACCGTCAACTATGAAAAATGCACTTCGGTTGCTGTTTTCAAACAGCACATAAAACCAATCTCCTTGGACAATATCTGCCAAGTTATTCTTAATTTCAATCATATTTCTTTGGTACAAAATAATAGTCTCTTAAATCTTTCGTATTTTGCTGTCAAAAACCGAATAATTTTCGCCGATTATAAGTCGAACTAATTTATATTCTTTGCTTTGTTAATTCCCAGCAGACATTCACTTTTTACTTTAGGATTCTAATGACTGTATTGACCCTTTGCACGGTCATTTTTACTTCAAAGAGCAGGTTGTCCATTCATAACCTCCGCATATCGCACTATTGAATGTGTGATATGCCCTGAGTACTTCAATTTGATCATCTATCTTTGTTTACAATAATTTAAAGTTATTCTATGAGAGATGGGAAACCCCCTTGGAAGAGTTGGTGTGTAATGAACTTTTGGGAATCCCCTCTCATGTAATCCAATTGATCAGACAAACAATTCACGCATGTCTATTTTGTCTAATCCCCATTTTACAGAAGGTTCACTGTATTGCATGATGTGGTAAAGTCGAAGTTGCTAAACTGACAAAATGATCTATGAATAGATGTGGGTGTTTGTTTGTTGAAAACAATTGTTAACAGACTGGACAGATATTTGATTGTTATGAAGCGTGTGAGTTGTGTGATTAGTACAGCAAAATGTTCCCAAGGTTGAACACTAAATCAGCAAAGGTGCTATATAAGTATTCGGTCGCTGAAAGAAGGAGATAATGTGGAATCATATCCCGAAAAAAGGGATTTGTTATAGTCGTCGTCGTCAAGCTGATAACTGATTCAATAAGATTCTAAAGTATGTCAAGTGGAACAGAAAGAGATTTAATTGTGTTGTGTGTGTTGTAATGTGAATACAGGAGATTGATGTAATGTGAATACAGGAGATTTGAGTACACGAAGGTGCATAACCTCCCTAAAAGCTGAAGTTTGGTATGATACACATCTGTTAATGTTGATAATTTTGATAAGGAAATAGTTGACAGGTTTATTTCATTATCTATTTTGTGAAGTAAGTCTGCTTTGATTTGTGTGATTCTGTGATAATAAGGTTCTTAATACATGTACAATACACATGTTCTTTTTACAGGAAAATCTCAAGATATTTTAACTAGTAAGTAAACTGTCCGCACAGACCCATGTTCTGTCACCATTTTTATTTTGATACAGAAATAGCTGACAGCTTTAATTCATTATCAATTTTGTTAATATAATCCACCGGGATATTATGCCTAGCTGCATTGCTAGAATGACGTAATTATCAACCAATCAGCGCCCAGCATTGTATGGTAATGAGAAGGAAAGTTATTATTTTTTTGCTCACGTAATGGGAAAGTTTTTTCAAAACTTCCTAACCCCCCCCCCCGTCCCTTAGTAAACACCCCATGCAGACATCGGTGATTACCTGACCGTGCACAGCTAGTACGTCAGGAAGGTCCACAATAATCCATACACGCCGTCAGGCACGGGTCCTTCTAGATTCGTTCTCAACCCCCAGCTGCGCACTCGAATTATCATAATCGATGACCCATCATAGCTATTATTTAACCACGTCTGTTATGCAACTGGGACTGGTACGCTAGTCATCTCAATCGATTGATTTTGAGACGGGTACATGGAACAAAACGCCTCGCACTTTTGAAGTTGTTTCCGTTCAATAGGGCGATTTCACAAAAGGTCATTAGTTCAAATCTGCCTCCATGTCTTCTCTGCGTTGAACCATATCATGCTGATCACTTGCACCTGTAAGATTAGTATCTTTGAAAAAAACAGTATAGTATTCAATCTATGATAGCAGACATACACACGTGATGAGTGTAACCATAGATGAACTCCTGGATGGGGCAGCTTTAATTAGCATGAGGCCATATTGATATGTAAATAGCGTATTGTTATTTAAATTTGTGCCTAGACGTATTGAGGGCGACAGTCATGTTATCCAGACGGAGAATGGCTGCATATGCCGAGCATGTCAATTTGCTGAGTGAAGGCTGATAATCACCTTTCTGTATAGGTAATAAGCTAGTATATTTCGTGTACCAGTTGGTTATAACAAAAAATTAGTATCATACATGTATTAAATATATTAAATGTATAAAACTTTGAAATTTAGATGAATTTGAAGAGCAGAGCTCCGAAATCTAGCTAAGTCAGGTAATGTGAAATTCTGCTGCGTGACCCCCTCTGCGTGGTAGAATTATATTCATAAAACATTGAATTTAACAGATATCATGGGCAGCCAACCACGATTTATCAGCATTTAAAATATATGTTAATTAACAAAGATAAATAATAAAGAGTACAAATGACAATTAACTAGTAAACAATCCTGAAATCTTAAAATGTTGCCACGTGATTTCCCGACCACATGATAGTCAACATGTGACCACTATTCAGATTTACCGTAAATATTTAGAGTATTGTTACACGGCTTGCACATACACTGTGCATTTCTTTACCTCCGTATAAAATCAATAATTCATGCTGGGAGCCAAGTAACATTCTGTCTGCTCAGTGCAGATTGGTATTTTATTTTACTTGAGAGCATAATAGAAATACATAAGACGAATAGGGCGCCATGATCGAAGGTCAGGTCGGGTATCAAAGGTTATTATAACTTAAATACTACTTGTATTTCACACCTTGCCTCTGTCACATATTTCCTTCATATTATTGACAGCAAGTCCTAATTTTGACTTGCAAAATGTCATTTCATATTAAATTAGTAGACTTTCTTTGAAAAAAACATATCACTGGTGCCTGATGGGAATACCCGTCCGCCATTTCATTAAACTGGATCGTTTTCGTGTGGTTTGTGCCCAGATGTTCGCAAAGTTCGCAAAACTAACAACGTTGTTATTTGCCAAACTCAATTAACATGATCCAAGGGGTCGAACATGAATTATTCATAACGAGCTATAACGGATCGATAACTGGCCTCACTTTCTAGCTAGTAAACCAGCTGAATTTTTCATAGATTTTGCGTTGCTAATAGAACGACCGTGAATTTAGTGACACCCCCTTGGTGTAACCTACTTTTAGTGCAGCGCGATATGTTCAAAATTGTTTTCACCTATTGCTATGGTAATTAATCCGATTAGTTACGTAACTTCGCTAGCGTATTCGCTGTCACAGTTATGAAATAATCGGAATAGCTATAATAGCAATAGGTATAAACAATTTTTGAATATATCGCGCTGCACTACAAGCAGGTTGCAGTAACCTGTGTGTGTCTGCAATCATAGATTGAATACAATACCAATCTTCAATGCAGGGGTACCGCGTGAACGTACTAGTGCAGAGCGATATAATAAAAAAATGTTTGTACCTATTGCTATGAAGATAATCCTATTACGTCACTTCGACCTCAAATTAGCTGTAGAAGTGATGTAATAAATCGGGTTAACTACCATTCCAATATATGAATACAATTTTGACTATGTCGCCTCGCACTCATCACCTGTATATATCTGCAATCATTCCATACCGCTCTTTTCAAAGATACTAATCTTACAGGTGCGAGTGATCAGCATGATATGGTTAAATGCATAGGTATTACGTTGTAGTGCAGGGCGATATAGTCAAAATTTGAACATGTGTTCTGTAATGATAAGGATTATCTTAATATATGTATGTTACCGCTGAACCACACATAATAAATCTGTTCTTTGTACTAATCTTATTTTCACACGAAAACTTAATATGTGATTATAGATCATTCTTGGCTAAATTTAGATATGGATATAACATCATTCAGTGGTAAGCTTACTTAAACGACGCGTAGTCTCAAAGACATAAAAAGTTGCAGGACTTCCATGCAGCGTCATTACAACCAATTTTCTGTGATGATTACCCATTTTTATTTTAATACAGAAATGGACGCTACCTTCTTGCAAAACAGAGTTCCGGTCGATGAGGGACCAATTGGCATGCTTAATATTGATACATTGCTGGTTATTTTCAACTTCTTGTCTTTGTACGAGAAATTAATCGCAATGAGGTAAGATAGTGATACTATTCAATAAGGTATAATGCTGAAAGTTAAAAGTAATCAATTGGCAAAAGTGTTGCATGATGGGAACAAAAAGGACTCCAATTTGCGATCTCGGGTGCACGAATTCGGTAGGTTTTGAGCCCTTTCATTCCCAGCTTACATCACGTTGGTCTATTAGCAATATACTACAACACGTTAATAAATAGCAACATATAAACTTATGTTCCTCTTGCCATAAAGGTCTGTCATAGAATATTAACAGATTTGAGGTTTCAACGGATTGATAACGGACAAAACATAATGTATTAGGGGCAGCGTGGTATTTGTAAAGGTCCAAATGCAAGTAGTATAAAGGTCAGAGTCAATTGTCTGAAGAGAGCAAAGACAAAATTAAATGCCCGGTGAACATTCGTTCGTTCATAGATTCATTTATTCATACATGGTTTTCATATTCATGGTAAATCCTTGTCTACAGAGTATCATTGTGGCGAGGCATTTTGAGTTGCCATGCACTTGATACAAGTATGTTACGTGAGCATTACTTAAGCGATGGTGTGTTTGAAAAGAACCGTTTATAGTAGGTGCCTCTTTCCTATTATACTGAAGCCTTAGGTGGCTCTGAAAGAGCCATAAAAGGGAACTGTCCCTTGCCCACTAAAAGTGCTGTGACCCTGACAAAAAGCCGTAAACTGCCTCTTGCCTACAAAAATTAACTATTATTCGTTATGAATTCGGCAGAGTGACGAATCGAGCATTTTGAGCAAATTGAGTTACTCACATTGGGTAAGTGACACCATGCTATAATGCTCTTTTGACACGGGTCAGCCTAGATGGTCTAATCATGAATAACTGTCGTAAAAGTATATCGAGAACTTTTATATAATATTTATTTGTATTTTCATATAGGATAAGCAAGGAATGGCATCTTATAATCAAAAATCATGCCTGGACTGTCATCGACTTCAGAGACGAAGGTCCTATTAGAAAGGTTGAAGAGTCTAAAAGAGTGTTCAGACGGTTTCTGTCACAAAATGGACCAAACATTTTTGAGTACCGAGAGTATTACAATGAATGGAAATTTCCAATGAACGAAAATGACGTGTTAAAGTTCTTGGCTCTTTATGCTGGTATAGGTTTGCAAGAGATTCATCTACCTGTAGCCAGCGATGAAATCATGAGCTATTTGCGCGTGAACTGTCCTAATATAACCACTCTTGGGTTACCTTTCGAAATGCGCGGCAGTGAAAGGTCCAAAGTAAGAGTACCTAAACACGATTACGGAAATATGTATCAGCTGCTGTATTATCTGCCGAAATTACAACGATTGTATCTGACATGGCCTGCACATTGGAGAAGGTATCACATTGAATGGAATTGTTATGAACAAATTATTCAATTGTTACGCATGTGTAAATTGCGTTATATAAGCCTTCACGAGGTCGGCCTTTCTTTTTTATCCAAGCTGAAGAAGATGTCACCTGTAACATTAACAAGTTTACGTGAGATGGAATTACGCGTTGTGTATAGCGAACAAGAGACACTTGATGAGATATTGTCCTCAACAGTATTAACACGCTTCAAACTCATCGGTGAGCTCGATGGTGACAAACTTTTACCATCAATTGCTCACTGGGCACATCTGAAAATATTGACCTTGCAAATGGCGCCTTATTCGACAGAAGCATTTAAGATCATGATAAAGGGATTACTTAATCTAGAAACACTTGTGTTAAAAGGACCATCAGTGACGTCATCGGTGGTTAATCTGATCAGCATTCATCTAAAGATTAAAAATGTTAAACTGACGGGATACAATTTAGTTTCTTGTTTTAGTCAAGCTTCATATCCAATTATAGAATGTGCAGACATTGAAGTGATCCAATTTAAGAAAGTATGTGGTTTTAATTTTACAGAACGTGTAACTTCTGAAATATTGAAATCAGAAAATATTCTTAAATATTGAAGCAATGATTAACAGAGATGGGTTGAATCTGGAAGTATGTAACTGACAAAACAAGACTATGATTTACACAAAATATAAAGTGTGAATTAAAACAAAAAGGAAAGAGCTGAATAGCTAATAAGCCCTTATAGATAGTCCTTCTCAATCATGTCTGCAAAGTGCTTTACCGTTAACTCTGAAAAATGCACTTCGGTTGCTGTTTTCAAACAGCACATTAAAACAATTTCCCTGGAAATATCTGCCAAGTGATTCTTAATTTCCATCATGTTTCTTTAGTACAAAATAATAGTCTCTAATCTTTCGTATTTTGCTGCCAAAAACCGAATAATTGTCGCCAATTATAAGTCGAACTAATTTATATTTTTTGCTTTGTTAATTACCAGCAGACATTTTCTTTTTACTTTAGGATTCTAATGACTGCATTGACCCTTTGCACGGTCATTTTTACTTGGAAGAGCAGGTTATCCATTCATAACCTCCGCGTATCACACTATTGAATGTGTGATATGCCCTGACTAATTCAATTTGATCATCTATCTTTGTTTACAATAATTTAATTTAAAGTTATTCTATGAGAGATGGGAAACCCCCTTGGAAGAGTTGATGTGTAATGAACTTTTGGGAATCCCCTCTCATGTAATCCAATTGATCAGACAAACAATTCACTCATGTCTATTTTGTCTAATCCCCATTTTACAGAAGGTTCACTGTATTGCATGATGTGGTAAAGTCCAAGTTGCTAAAATGACAAAATGATCTATGAATAGATGTGGGTTTTTTGTTTTGTTGCTATAAACGAACAGATGTTAACAGGTTTACTGGACAGATATTTGATTGCTATGAAGCGTGGGAGTTGTGTGATTAGTACAGCAAAATGTTCCCAAGTTGAACACTAAATCAGCAAAGGTGCTATGTATTCGGCCGCTGATAGAAGGAGATATTGTTGAATCATATCCCGAAAAAAAGGATTTGTTGTAGTCGTCGTCGTCAAGCTGATAACTGATTCAATAAGGCTCTAAAGTCTGTCAAGTGGAGCAGAAGGAGATTTAATTGTGTTGTGAGTACTGTAATGTGAATACAGGAGATTTGAGTACACGAAGGTGCAAAACCTCCCTAAAAGCTGAAGTTTGGTATGATACACATCTGTTAATGTTAGTAGAAACAGAGCGGATATGGAGGCAGGCCTGTTTTCCCGAAGATATTGTGTAAATGGTGAAAATAACATCATTTTGAGTATCACCGTTGCCCAGGGATATTGTTACTATGAAATAATTACAAAGTAGAAACTGGACATTAAGGCCAAAAAAAATTGTTTGTTTGTCCACGTCCGACCGACCCTGTACTCTGGTCCCGACCGTGTCTTTTTTTTTAAATTTACGTTGAATGTGCTAGTAAAACAGCGGTTAGTATAAATTTAAAGAAAGAAAATGAACAGTATAACATGCAGAACCATCTCAAGAGTTATACCAGTAAAGTGCTGTGTGTTTTGACTTATTTACCAGTCTTCAAATTGTCAGTTTCAAGTGCAATATCTGTAAAAAAAAATCCGACCAACCGACCCACCTGTTTCATAAGCCTCTATGGACAAACAAACATTTTTTGGAACTTTGAGCGAATTGAACAGTGTCATCATCAACAAGAAGAGGATCGGATTAGTAAAATTAGTAGAATTAACATTGTGATTTGGTTCATGTATGCATGCATGTTTATATCCCAGTATATTGTCCAATCATATCATGATTTTCATTAAAGACTCAATTTGTTTTAAACTGAATCAAACAGTGTGTTTTGTTGTGCAATCTGAAGTGAATTTGGGTAAACGGTGTTTTTGGCCTTGAGTCATTAATGACTCGTAACAGAGTCGCGTTGCGAAGCACAACGTTGTTTTAAAAAAAGGTGGGTCATTGGGTACAAACAGAATGAAAAAGGGGGTTATTGGGTATAATCAGTAAAGAGATTCATTTGGTAGGATTGTTGAAATCCTAAACTGGTATTTTTGTTAGCCAAATCCAAATAAAAATTACTCACGAATCAGCAATAACAGACCACATAGCGCAAGATAACCATGTCATCGACTGGGAGGGGCCAAATTACTCGACAGAGACTCTTATGCATTCACGAGGAGAGTCAGGGAGGCCATCCAAATCAGAAGGAGGGGCAAGAACCCACTCAACCGTGACGAAGGTGCACACTTTCTAGATCATGTATATGACCCACTGCTAAAATCAACATCTCTTTCGGGTAACAAGGATGCGTCCTTAGCAACCAAGTCTCGCGGGAAAAGTAGTGGACCAGTTCATCTGTGATCAAGCCATCAGCCAAGATGGCGAAAGCTCAAATTCGTGAGTAATTTTTATTTGGGTTTGGCTAACAAAAATACCAGTTTACATTGGGTATAATGTTTTAAGAAATGGGTCATTGGGCATGCAATTTTAAAAAAGGATTCATCTGGTAAATAAAGTTTTAAAAAATGGAGCAAAAATCTATTTCTCAACTTCCAAATTTCCCAAATTTCTAATACAACTTTGCTGACATATTATAATTTGAAAGTGTCCGCATTATTTTGTGGTCTTTTGATAATACAATTCAATATATAAAAAGGTGGTCATTGAGTAGCCGCGCCTTAAAAAGATGGCCATTGGGCATGCATGGCTTTTAAAAAGACATATGGAAGAAATCATTTGGCTACAAAACGACTCTCTTATAAACGCATCTATGCAGAGTTTCCACCTCGTCTAAGCAGCAGCTAGCAAGCAGTGCCTTGTCTCTACACAGCCTGTGTTTACACACAGTTGAGTGCATAGCATCTTAAGAGCTATTGTGAGCTTCTAGCTGGTGACTAGTGGGAAATAAGGCATCTGTGATTGGTTTTTGTGAAAACCCCGAGTGTTTCCTTCATCCAATCAGAATTTTTTAATCAAACGAAAGCTAACAATTCTCGTTAAAAACACCTTTTTTTCATTACGTCAACAGATGACACAATTCAATATTTATAGTAAGGCGAATGTGGTAAATGTTTTGAAAACAACCTATTCAAGCACAAATTTTGACCAAAATATAGATTCAAAAAATCAAAATCCCAAGTGATCCAAATAATATTTTTCAAAGTTAATTTTATTAAATGAAAGAGCACGCTTATATTGTTTATATACAAGATTGGTTTCAATGAACAATGGCCAATCTTGTGCGAAAAGTTACTATTTCGCCTGTTTTGTCATACGGTTGTAAATTCAATGAACCATGACTTTGCTTAAGGGCTGGGGTAGGAACGTTTGGAGAGTATTTATTTTGGGACATTAGAGCACATCAGACATATCGAATTGCATTCTGAATACGAAGAATGTCATTCTGATATCAAACAATTTTGGTTTTTGAAATTCGCAATTTAATACACATTTTATGGCAAATCATTAAAATTGATATTTTTGATATTTAACAGTACTCGAAGTAAACTTTATAAATCTGATGATTTATACTTAATGTGTATCTAGGTGGGATGAAATGCCGACGATCAATTGAAAATTTTGACCTTTCGTATTGAAGATATGGATTTTTTCCCAAAACACCAAAAAAAAAAAATAGGTCTTTTGGGAAAAAATCTATATCTTCAATATGAAAGGTCAAAATTTTCAATTGACCGTCGGCTTTTCCTCCTGCTACATACACTTTAAGAATATATCATTAGATTTATATAATTTACTTCGAGGAGTGTTATATATCAAAAATTTGAAAAATATCAAATTTTTATAATTTGTCATAAAATGTGTATTATATTGTGATTTTCAAAAAATGAAAATTATTTGATATAAGAAAGACATGCTACGTATTCAGAATGCAATTCGATAGGTCTGAGGTGCTCTCATGTTCCTCAAAAAATACTGTCGAAACGCAATAAACGCTCATTTTAGATCCCTTAAAGAGCGCTTAAAATTAATATGGGATGTCATCGGGTATATTCGACTTCAGAAATGGAGGCCTACTGACAGGTACATACCACATGACTTCTAAAGTTGAGTGCCCCCCCCCCCCCCACCCACTCCGAGATAATTTTGTTCGAAATGAAATCGATTTTATATTTTTAATATTTTCTGAAAATGACTCGTGTGTCAAGAATGATCATTTTGACACAGTCTGTATGTCATATATTTGCCTTGAACTTCAACCAAAATGATTATGCAAAACAGGTTACGCTTTATTATTACCCGGTCACGTGTTACATACAATAATACACCAATCATTTTTGTAAGTGTACTCAACCCCTCTGTACATGTAGTAGTATATGCAGGAATGCGCTAAGCTGTCCATCTACAGACCCATGCCACCATTTTGATAAGGAAATAGTTGACAGGTTTAATTCATTATCAATTTTATCAAGTAAGTCTGTGTTATTCTGTGATATAAATATACACGTATAATGTTCTATTAAATACATTAAATCACTAGAAAATCTTATTTTAAAGCGAAAACTTTATTTATATTTATAATTTAGATCAGTCTCAGCTAGATATGTATATAACAGTATTCAGTGGTAAGCCTAACCCGAAGCGTAGTCTCAATGACAACCCAAGTTGCATGACGCCATGCAGAGTCATATTGGGCTATTCAGATGTATTCCGCACCCCCTATGGAAGACATTTAAAGAAAAATACAATTCCAGCTGGAATTGAGATATGTCTAGAATTCCAGCAGTCTTTAAGATTCCGGCTGGAGGGTATGGAAGACATTGAGATTAGGTGAAACTCCGGCTGCTAAAATAAACGTAAAAACAAGAGTGGCGATTGTGAAAGGCCATGGTGTGCCTATGGAAGACATTCACATTTCTTAATATTCCGGCTGGAAAATGGTCAAAAATGCTCCAATTCCAGCAGAATCTTCACTTATGATCACCATCTCGATTAACCTATGAAAGACATTTACTTGAATTCTGGCTGGAAACAAAAAAATGTTCTAATTCCAGCTGGAACCCTATGGAAGACATTTACATTTATGTGAATTCCAGCTGGCCATATTAGACATATTACCACAATTCCGGCAGTGTCTTCCATGGGGTTTTCCTGACATGTGAATTCCGGCTATCAATTTAGCCCCGAATTCCGGAAGTGTCTTCCATAGGGTGGGGGGGGGGGGGTGCGGAATACATCTGGAATAGCCCATTATCTGTGTTTCTACAATAAACTCTCTTTGGTAATCACCCATCTTTATTTTAATGATACGTATAGAAATGGGCGCTACTTTCTTGAAAAACAGAGTGCCGGTCGATGAAGGATTGGCATACTTGATATTGATACACTGCTGGTTATTTTCAACTTCTTGTCTTTGTACGAGAAATTAATCGCAATGAGGTAAGAGAGTGAGACTATTCCATTCGTACATAGTGTGTACAATTAAACACGTGAACTGCTATTGCACCCTGTATGCCAGTGGAAGCATAATACTGCAAACAAACACCAGGGTACAATCGTGTATTCATATGCTATCCTCCAGTGCAGTGCGCCATCGCCTAGCTGAATGTCCCTTTTCACAATCACCACCCACTACTGCACAGTGCCGGAAGACATGTACTTTCCCTTTCAAATTTTATATGAAATAATATTGTGAACAAGCTAAATTCTAGTCATGGTGTTAGTGTAAGACCTGTAGCACACATGGAACACTTTTTTGATCAAATGCTTCAAACATGTTTGGTGTAGATTTTTGTTAATAAATATATTAATAGTGTGCACAATTTTACACACCTTGTAAATATACCCCAAAGTTTTTGTGTGCAGTTGTACACAGTGTGACTAATCTTATCAATATATAGGCGTTATTTAGTACATTTCTAAATCATGTAATTTGTTACTCTTTTGTTAATACTTCCATTCAGTTTATGATTTGCTCCGATACATTTTTTGCAATACCACACGTATGCCTATGCCTAATATTGCAGGAGTAACTGGTCGGTGGTGGGCCCGAAAATGGATCGTGTAGGGTGGGGTAACACAATTGTTCTTAGAAATCAAGTGTATCAAGTGTGATGTCTTTTTTCTGTGTCTCCAAAGACCAGAACTGTTTCTTAGCACTTCATGCCTATAATTAATAACATTTAAGAGCCCAGAGATACGGACCACACCACTCTTCGTCGAACATAAATTCTCCCAGCCACATTTCCCTAACATAAAATAAAATTTAGTTCGGCAGAGTTGGCGCTCGAAACCACGCTGCACTGCGCCGCTATCATGTATACAGTATCGACATATTACCAGCGCCTTTACCGTTCGGCCACCTAAAGCTACCTAACTTCTTGGTGCCATCTTGAAAATTTGAACATAAATTATAATCGCAACTTTATTACTTCAACATACCACGTGACAAGCAAAGACAGAAAACGTACCATATTTTGGAATTTTATCTGCTTAAAACATTAATGTGTATTATAATAGAGCTACCATTATTAATATTGTTGAATTCTTAATTCTCAAGCGCATACAGACAATTAATACGAGGGGCCTATGATACACACACAATACATCAATCGATTTTGATTTCGGCCACGTGCTTTGCTCAGGACATCGCGTCGGGTGCGAGGTGTGTATGGAGCCCAGTCAGCCTACCATTTTTCTTGGTTAGACGGTCTGAATTTGTGCAATTTATAGGAAAAGTCCACGTAGGTCCCCAAAGTTCTTTCACATATTAAAAGATTAGATTCCCATAAAGACGAAACAGTAATCTTTAGTCAGGACCTACGTAAAATTTACATAAAATTTTCACCATTAATTCAGTGTTATTTTGACTAAATTCAGAAAATATTTTGGCGTATACAAAATTGAAATAAAATTCTCTGCCTCCTAAACCACATAAATTTTAGCACGATTGGGTATCACGAATCGTTATATATGATGTGCAGTTAATATTCATATATTCTTTTATACATAGGATGCTTCAGTTTTAACACAAAAAATATTTCATTGAAAGCCCTCCCACTCGGCGATTTCAAAAAGGTAACCACACTTCCCTAGAATGTGCAATAAATTAGCATTAAAAATATTCTTATTTTAGCTGCATTCTAGAAACACTTGGCGTATGGCGAGTACTGCCGTAGATACGGACAAAATAGGGATAAAGTTTGTTGTTTCACACATGTAACCAAGTTTTACAGGGTGATTTAAAATGAACTGTACCCAACTTCACCCAATTGTTTTACATTATTTGCGGATATTGTATATATCAAAAAAACTATAGTAGAGAGCAGTGATAAGTGTTCTGTAGTAGAAATTTTGAATTTTGATAATAAGTGGTTTTAGTCAGAAGATATTGCATTTTCAAGTTATCATCCCATTTTTAGACCAACACACGGAACTAGGTTTATCCGTGTTCTTTACTGCAGTAACACACTGCAACTACCATTACTACGTACATGTACAGCAAAACCAAGACAAATCTTATGTCGCATTATTAAATCAATAATATTAATATTCAATTACAATATCAGGTTTGCAAAGATTACATGTTAAATAATACATTGAGAACAAAGGACCCGTTGACTTGAAATTGTAGAGGGAAATTTGAATTCAAATAGAAATGGTACTGGTGCAATAGCCATACACTCGTAATTGAGACCTGATTTTTTTCACCAATGATAGGAAACATATACTACTACCCTCTAACAGCTTGCAATATAAAGTGTCGGTAAGTTTTTAATTTTAATTGTATTTACTTATTACAATTCATCTTATTTTCATTTTTAAATAAACACGCGCAATTTATGTTGAACTCAAAGTGTTTGAGGGCAGTTGAATGAGCAGAATGCAGTAGTTTGAATAGAATACTCATCCGTGTGCAACATCGTTTTTGGTGTGTTTTCTAAGAATGTTTATTTCTTCAAAACCATTAGAGGTAAAGACATGATTTTTTCACCAATAATAGAAAACATAATATCCTGTTATAGCTTACAAGCACAAATTATTTAAATTTCGGTAAGTATTTTATTTTAATTTTTGAAGTTGGGTACAATTCATTTTAAATCACCCTGTATTATCATTACTTAGTCATAGTGTGTTGTATCAAACAATACCATTGTAAATGACGACATTTAGCCAAAATGTGTACAATTGTACACGGGTCCTATTTTGCATAATTGATGAGGTAATTTGTTTTCACAAATCACTATCCAAAATAGTTATAATAAGCATAAAAAATAATATAAAATAATAAAACATCTTCCTCCGTGTCCCAAGGGGCTATTCAAGAAGGTAAATGCTGACCTTTTTTAAAGGGGGTAACCTAAAATAATCTGTTGACAAAGGACAGTCTAGATGCGGAACTCCTAACAGTGTTATTTTGAAGATTTATATCGTAAATAGCCGTTATCAAAACTTATATTTTATATAATATGTATTTGTATTTTCATATAGGGTAAGCAAGGAATGGCATCTTATAATCAAAAATCATGCTTGGACTGTCATCGACTTCAGAGACGAAGGTCCCAACAGAAAGGTTGAAAAGTCTAGTAGACGGTTTAGACGGTTTGTATCTCAAAATGGACCAAGCACATTTGAGTACCGACAGTATGCAAATGAATGGAAATTTCCAATGAATGAATATGACGTGTTAAAGTTCTTGACTCTTTATGCTGGTATAGGTCTGCAAGAGATTCATCTATCCGTAGCCAGTGACGAAATCATAAGCTATTTCCGCGTGAACTGTCCTAATATAAAGACTCTTCGGGTACGTTTCGAATTGGAATTCAAGAAAAAGGACTTTTCAGTTTCTAACGAAAACCTGTCTAAGCTATTTTATTTTCTGCCGAAATTGCAACGATTGGATCTAACATGGCCCGCACACTTCATTTGGTATTCAACTGATATGAATTGTTATAGTGAACAAATCATTCAATTGTTACAAAACAGTAATTTGCGATATATAAGCCTTCCCAAGGTCGAACTTTCTTTTTTATCCATGTTGAAGAAGATGTCACCTGTAACATTAACCAGACTACGTGAGATGCAATTTCACGTTAAATTAGGCGAAGAAGACGCGGCTGATGAGATATTGTCCTCAACAGTAGGATGTATGACATCATTAACATGCTTCAAACTCACCGGTGAGTTTCAGTACCCGAGTAGATTTTCACGATATACTGAGACCGATGGTGACAAACTTTTACCTTCCATCGCTCACTGGACACATCTGAAAATATTGACCTTGCTATATGTGCACTATTCGACAGAAGCATTTGAGATGATGATACAGGGACTGCCTAATCTAGAAACACTTGTATTAGAAGGAGAATCCGTGACGTCATCGGTGGTTAATCTGATCAGCATTCATCTTAAGAAAATTAAATCGTTACAGTTGTATCCGCATTTTTTTTCAAAGTATTCTTCTGAAAGTTTACAATCACTCTCATACCACCCCACGCTGGAAAATCTTGCGGTGCAGCAAGCACATGATGAGAAAAATCAGACAAATTTGGTTGAGCGCATATATGACATACTGGTTACACTTCCTAAGATCAAAAATGTGAAACTAACAGGATACAATTTAGTTTCTTGTTTTAGTCAAGCTTCGTATCCAATTATAGAATGTGCTGAAATTGAAGTGGTCCTCTGTGAGAAACACTATTTTAGTACTATTAAAGAACCACATCATGTGATTGTGACTTCTAAAATTATGAAGTCAGAGATACATTCAAATATGCATGTCTATATTGGTGGAAATAAACGATGTGATTCCTTGAGGTAGTTTTATTGCTACATGATCATGATTTATAATTTTGGAATTTACACAAGTGTATCGTCGCTGTCAGGACAAAATGAATTAGTTGATATTCATAATCTTCAAACAGTTCGGGGTTTTTTTTGTACACATGATGAGATCAACAATTGTTTATTCATTCATTCATTCATATTTATTTCCATAAAAATCAAAGACATTACATAAAAAAAATATATAAACACGGTACATATGGAGGAAAAGGCTGGAAGACCAAAAGGTCTGAAAGTTAGCCTTTCCTGAAATCAAATGAAATTAACAAAATAAATCAACATCACATAACATAACCAAAAGACAATGGAAGGGGAGGGAGGTGCTCACGGAAAATATTAATTATATTTAGAGATCAGTTTTGTTTTGAATTGATTACGGAAATGTTTAACAGATTTTGAAGCTTTCAGATTTTTATCTAAAGAATTCCAAAGAATGGGACCTCTTGTACGTATGGCATGATCAGAAAAGATTTTCTTATTTTTGGTTAGATTTAGGTCATTTACATATCGTGTCTTGTAGTTGTATGTCAGAAGGGAGCATTCCTTCAATCCTTTGACTCTCAATGGATCTGTTTTAGATGTCACTCAGAATATAAAACTTCTTGGTATCACCTTAGAAAGTGATCTTAGTTGGACTACTCAAGTCAATTCAATCATATCTCGCGCCTCTAGACGAATGTATATGCTTTATGTTTGAGACGCTTCAATGCTTCGTGGGATGATTTATCTTCTGTTTATCAAATGTACACAGTAGCGTAGCCAGCGGCGGGGGGGGGCAGGTGGGGCAGAGTGCCCCCTGACAAAAAATGAAAGAAAAAGAGTGCCCCTCTGGCTAAAAATGAAGAGAAAATCGGGAGGGCAAAGGAAAAGAAAAAGGGCAAGGAGCCCTTTTCTAGCAAAATTCAGGGCCAAAATAGTGTAAAATACAAAATTTTCGCGCTACGCGCGCAAATTATAACAATAAAGCCCTTTTTAGCCGGATAATGGGCGAAAATAGTGTAAAATACCATTTTTTTCGCGCTACGCGCGCACATCATCCCAATAAGGCCCTTTTCGGGAAGCTCGAAGACATACAGTCTCTATGTATTGTATGATGCAACTGCAATTTTTTTCGTCTGTGCCCCCAAAATTTTATTTTGCCCCCCCCTGACCAAGAAAGCTGGCTACGCCCCTGAATGTACATTCGGCCTATCATGGAATATGCCAGCCCTTTATGGCATACTAGTATCTCCAGGGCACAGTCTGAGCAGATGGAGCTCATCCAGAAGCGGGCGTGTCGTATCATCCTGGGGCAGAGCTACACATCTTATCGGGCTGCTTTGGAGAAACTAGGTTTGGTTTCCTTATGTGAGAGGAGAGATCAGCTGTTGGTGCGATTTGGCCAAGGTTTACAAGCGTCTGCTAAACATTCTCAAGTGCTGCCTAAATCCAAAGGTGATCGGCACGGTAGGAATCTTAGGTATGCCCAGCAGATTGATCCTCCTCGCTGTAAGCGAACCAGGTACATGCAATCTACCATTCCTCAAGTTGTTCAGCGTCTTAATAATCTGTGATTTTTGCCTTTGAATGTTATGCTATTGTATGCATTTTGTTGTTGCTTTGTATGTTGCTTTTATACATGTTTTTAATTGTTACCCAGGCGTATCAGGTCTGTGACCTGCTTTCTGGATTGTTTTATACCTTAATAAATAAATAAATAAATAAATAAATAAAAGAACGTTTGGTAAAATAATTATCAAATGAACAGGGCAGCACATTTATAGAGTGCCTGTACATGAATGTACCTAATTCTAGTGTGTACATATCTTCAACTTTTAATATGTTATAATTAGCAAACAATGGCGCTGTGTGGTCTCTATAGTGAACGTTTGCCACCGTTCTAATAGCCCATTTTGAATTTTTACAATTTTATTTAAGTAAGTTTTACATGTATTTCCCCATAAAAGTACTCCATAATTCAAATAAGGCAATATTAACGTACAATAAAGTGTAAATAAAATACTACTTGGAACAAAATGTTTCAATTTATTCATGACACCGACCTTTCTTGAAATTGTTCTAGATACGCAATCTACACTACGCAAAAAAAGTTTCGTTATGGTTATGAAATTTACCCGCTATTTAAATCTAGCGACTAATTGTGTACGTTTGCTAAATAATCGCATGTGGGGGATTGTCCTGCGCATTTGACACCTCAATCACTATCATACAACACTCCTGAGAAAAGATATGAATGTTTAAGTAACACGAGGTCGAAAAATAAGAATTGCAAAAAGGCCTATTCAAGTTTTCAGCATAAAAGAACACAAAAAACAACAAACATGCAGATAACATTTTATGTTTACTTGCTGAGCACATTTCAGGCATCATACTGCCGCTTCCAACTTCACTTGCGATTAATCTCTTTCTTGTCCAGTCTTTCAGTACTTTGTGTGTCCACCGTTGGCTTCCCTTACAGCAGCCACGCGGCGTCTCATGTTCCTAATGAAGTGTCGAATGTTACCTTGCTCAATCCCGTTCCACTCGTTGATAACGATGCGACGCAATCCCACCAGAGTTGTATCTACCTTTATCTTGTTGTTGACTCGTCTCTTCAGCTGATCCCAAATGTTCTCCTAGGGGTTAAGACTAGGGCTTCTGGAGGGCCACTCAAGTGTCTCAATTCCTTCTGCTTCCAGGAATTCAGCTCTACTGGCTGCAGTTTGTGGTGTTGTGTTGTCTTGCATCAGGTAATATCCCTCACCAATGGCTGCTGCAAATGGGACTACAACAGGTTGCAGGACTTATCCAACATGCATCAAAGAAAATGCTTTAACTCAAATTGAAAAGGCGGGAATAATGAAACCGTCTTGGATCAGTGAATCAGCTCTAAAACCATTGAATAGGCTTCTTTGCAATTTTTATTTGTCGACCTCTTGGTACTTAAACATCCATGTCTTTTCTCAGGAATGTCGTAGGGTAGTGATTGAGGTGTCAAAATGCGCAGGACTATCCCCCGCATGCGATTATTTAGCAAACGTACAAAATTAGTTGCTCGATTTTAATAGAGGGTAAATTTCCTAACCATAAAGAAACTTTTTTTGCGTAGTTTATGTGACATTTCCAAGTAAGACATTCGTCTATTAGTACACCAAGGAATTTAGTTTGATGCACTCTTTCTAAAGCCGTGTGATCCAGTGTGATTTGCAGGTCTTGATTCATCGATGTCATTTTGGGTGTGCCAAGTATCATGTAATTTGTTTTGGTAGCATTAATTGACAATTTATTAGCTTTAAACCAATTGCTTACTTCCTTTAACTCTTCATTAACAAGGTTTGTTAACTTACTGTCATTTAATTAATGTTATTCCATAATTTATATACTGACCAAATAATAACCTACACAATATTGGTCAATACCACATTTTTCAGGACATAGTGACCTATGATATACCATGTGACCTGAGATATGCCAATATATCGTGGACGTTTTATTTCAAAACTCAACTCAAAACACAATAGAATGAATAGAAAATGCGGTCTATGTCAAAGGTGACATGTGTCATAACTGTCAAAATTAGTATAGGATATACAGGCATATAACTTTAACCGTTAAATTTAAGTAATAAATGTGTTTGAATTAATTCAATTTTATAATTGAAATAATCTTTATAATTCGTTACGAATTCGGCATAGTGATAAATCGAGAATTTTGAGTAAATTCAGTTATTATATACTTATGATTATGTTTCAGGTGATCTTTTAATTCCTTACACTTAGTGTCTAGGTTAACGACTGAGATAATTCATTTTTACGTGGAAGAGCAGGTTGTCCACCCACTCCCACCCCTTATTCGTCAACTTACTGTCTAGGTTGATGACGAATACACTTCATTCTTACGTGAAAGAGCAGGTTGTCCACCCAACCCCTTATTCGTCAACTTAATGTCTAGGTTGATGACGAATATTCTTCATTCTTACGTGAAAGAGCAGGTTGTCCATTCTTCCTTATTCGTCAACACTTACTGCCTGGGTTGATGACTGAGATACTTAATTTTTACGTGGAAGAGCGGGTTATCCATGCCCCCTCATTCTTCAAAACTTACTGCCTGGGTTGACGACTGAGATACTTCAAGAGCAGGTTGTCCATTCTGCTTCATTCGTCAACACTTACTGTGTGGGTCGAAGACTGCGATACTTTTATTTTACGTGGAAGACCAGGTTGTCCATTCTTCCTCATTCGTCAACACTTATTGTCTGGGTCGAAGACTGAGATACTTCATTTTTACGTGGAAGAGCAAGTTGTTCATTCTCCCTCATTTTCCCCCATTCAGCGAACAAGGGACAAACGCTTTAATTACAGAAGCCAGCATATTAATATTTTAACAGTGATCATCGTCATCTCGTTGCACCGTTAGCTAACCATGCTGATGACCGTTAAATATTGATATATTGCCCTGTATTATCTAAAACATTGATCCCTCTTTCGCTTATTCAGAATAAATCATGCGTAATATGAATTTATCAAAAGACAAATCCGGATTCGGCTGTCTGCCGAATTAATAATCGACTTGATGTCTATGGCAGGGACATGAAATTTGTTATTTTTTATATTTTTTATATTTCAATGATCCAGTGGCGTAACTAGATTTGAACCCTTGCTGCTGAGAATTAATAATTAACCTCATATTTTGTCATTTTAACCTAAAAACACCCAATTCCAGTGTTTTTTGTAAGTACTTCATTCCCGTATATACCAAAGAGTTAAAGGTGGAAAACTCCCGTTTGAATACATATATGCAATTAAAAGTTGTGTCTGCAGTATGACAATAGCTAACGGTTGAAAGCTCCCTTTTGTTTTAACATAATTGTGTGTACAATTTTTGTGAATGTTTTTAATGTTGCTGAAATTTGTTGCCAATTTTGCTCAAATTTTCAAGTTAAGAATGTCTAGGTTTGATAAGAATTTTAGCTTATAAGAATAGCACATACTGTGAAGAAGGTCTTCTTTTCACGATTTTATCAAAACAATCTTGGTGGCGTATCCCCTAGTGATAACAATGGTGTGGTTTGACTAAGAAATATATGAAAGTAAGCAAGATTTTGTAATAACATGATCAGGAATAAAAAGTATTTATTTTCAACATGCTTACATCCCGAGTATTACATTTTGCTTGGCACGGTGGAAGCACTAGAATAATAAATCTTGCAAGATTTGAAACAAATTATTTTGTGTTGATGGGTGAAATTCGCGGTAACACTTTCCTTCATTCAAAATGCACCGGCAAATTCAAAAAAAATTAACAGATCAAATGGTATAACATACTCTTTCAATCGGCTACAGTATCAAACATCCTGTTTTGATATTTAGTGCGACCGCGTATATTATATCCACCACTTAAATAGAAGCTTGAAGTTGGTGTATCCAGATCCACGATAAACTCGCATTTCGTTAAGACACAGTTCAATATCCTATAGCAAATTACCGATGGAAGAAAACTCAAACTTGAGTACCCGAAAATGTCACTTTTTGGAAAATACTACGGCCATGGCAGTATCCCAACAGCTCTAGTCAGGAGAGTGTATTAAACATTGTAAATGCAGAAACTACAATGATATATATTCCAAAACGATATAAGTTTGGCTGATGTGTAGCCTTCCCAGTCATTTTGTCAATTTGACCTGCATCGGAGCGGTGTGTCAGTGTTGATTTTTTTTTAAATCCTATCTTCATGTATTAAAACCAACATCCAAATTGCCCCGACTCGGCAAAGACATACAGGGTGTCCCATAAAAAATTACCGGGCGAATGAATTTGAACGTAAGTCGAGAAATAGACATCAGAATCCAAAAATCTAAACATTAGCGTGTAGTCCATCTTATTCTGCATCTTATACGCCAATTTTACTGGAATCGGTTGACCGATGGCAAAGAAATGAGCGATTACATAACGCATGCGTCAATTCATTTCATTCCAAGTTTGAACATGTTTGAAAGAAAGATCATTCAACCCGGGCATTCTACACAATGCGAACTAGTGATTAACTGTCAATGGGCTCCATATTTTGTTCTGTGAAATCCTTTTTGTTCTTTGTAAACAATCTGTTTGTTGCAAAACATTGAATTAAGATTTGTTCAAATTTGAAAACCTGCACGAAAGTAAAAGCTTGCATGTAAGATGATGCTCGGTACTTGTAAATATATTTTTCATTAATGTTGATATAAATGTTCCATAAAGAATTATTGCATAAAGAATTCCAGCTGGCTTGAAAAAATTCTCACACACATTAATGTTTTTTGGAATATTTCCAAAGTTTAAATCTTTTAAACTTCAACATTAATGCTGCATGGTATTAAAAACCACACGTAAAGCTGTAAGCACTTGATTATTGTCATTTGTTAATCAAATGTTCTTGGGAAAGTTAAAATATAACATATTTGCACAACCTAAACAATTAAAGTTGGAAAGGTTCTAATTGAAGAATTTTCTGGGACAAACTGTTATTCATCTTCAGTGAAAAAGCATGAATAACATAACACCGTCGGATTATAAAATAGATAACGTGGACTAAATTTAATGAGATACACAAACTTTAGGAAGCGGTGAGCGAGTATGAAAAAAGCGCCTGTTGATCAAACTTGGAATGAACTGCATTGATGCGCGCTTTATGCAATTGTTAATTTCTTCGCAACCAGTCAACTGAATCAAATAAAATTTTCGTATGTGATGCACCATAAAATAGGCTATGCGCTACATTTTAAATTGTTTGATTCTGATGTCTATTTCTCGACTTACGTTCAATTATATTCACTCGGTAATTTTTTCTGGGACACCCTGTACATTAACTATTAGTTAATGATATGCAAAGAGTCAATTAAAAGCATTTTGGAACAAATGTGTTTTCAAATTTGTTTTGAAACTACACAAGCTCTTGGCAGAGCGAACCGAAAATGGCAGATTGTTCCAAATGTTTGCAGCTGAAACATGAAATGATCTGCTGCCCCACTGGTTTCTGGCAACTGTTTCTTGAAGAAGTCCTTTTGTAGTAGAACGGAGGTTTACGAGTTGCTGAATACATTTCTACAAGTTCATTTAAATATGCTGGAGCTGATATATACAAGATTTTGTAGACAAACAAGGCTATTTTAAATGTGATTCTTTGTTCAACTGGTAGCCAATGCAAGTCATGTAAAACAGGTGTAATGTGCTCACGTGGTTTTGTGTATGTTATAAGTCTGCCTATAAATATAAATAAATAGCCCAAGACTCGCATCCATAAGTGGCAATGAATGGAAAACACAGTTGCACGAAGTAGGCGTACCTTGGGGTCAATGGATAGGCCTCTGCTTTTCCATATGCTTGACATGCCTTGCACAGTTGTCCTTGCAATAGCCAGTCTTCTCTTAATTTCAGTTGTGCTGTCACCACTATTGTTAATCATTGAAGCCAGATATTCAAATTGCTTCACCTCCTCAATCTGCTGTCCATCTATCTCAAACTCATCACTATTTCTTGCTCCATTTTGTTCTTCATTCTCTTGATGATGATCTTCAGAAGCACTTTACTTGCATGACAAATCAGGCTGATGGTCCGGTGATTGGCACACTCTTTCAAATTTCCCTTCTTTGGCAGAGGAATAAATACTGCCCTGCACCAGTCTCTCGGCCATTTCTTCTTTTTCCAGATGATACCACATAGACGCCACATTAGGTCTATCCCTTCTTTGTAATTTCTACACAAAAAGCCCCAGGTCCATCTGTATGACGTTTGTAATCCCCAATTATATCTTCTTCTTCCCAAATTTGGATCACTTCAATGTCTGCACATTCTATGATTGGATACGAATAAGTACAAACATTCCACAATTAATGATATCGCTATAGCTAAATACTGTGAGTGCGCCCTAGTAACATCACAAAAAAATACGCAAAATAATATAGGCCAATATTGTTATTTGTTTGCTTTGAAATCCATTTTTGCCAATAAGTTTTGTATCAAATTTAAAGGCTACAGCCTTAAGACAACCAGTAATTTCTACACAAAAGCCACAGGTCCATCTGTATGACGTTTGTAATCGCCAAATATATCTTCGTCTCCCATAATTTGGATCACTTCGATTTCTGCACATTCTATGATTGGATACGACTCTTGACTAAAACAAGAAACTAAATTATATCCTGTCAGTTTCACATTTTTGATCTTAGGAAGTGTAACCATTATGTCATATATTCGCTCAACCCAATTCGCCTGAAGTTGCTCCATATATGCTTGCTGTACCGCAAGATTTTCAAGCGTAGGGTGGTATGAAAGTGATTGTAAACTTTCAGAAAAATACTCTGACGAAAACAACGGAGACAATTGTAACGATTTTATTTTCTTTAGATGAATGCTGATTAGATTAACCACCGATGACGTCACGGAATTCCCATCTAATACAAGTGTTTCTAGATTAAGTAATCTCTGTATCATCATCTCAAATGCTTCTGTCGAATAACTCACACGTCGCAAGCTCAACATTTTTAGATTTGTCAAGTGAGCTATTGATGGTAAAAGTCGGTCACCAACGATGTCTTCATATATATCAAGAGGCTCACCGGTGATTTTGAAGCACGTTAATGATGTCATGCACCCTACTGTTGAGGACAATATCTCAACAGCCGTCTCCTCCTCGCCAAACTTGAAGTTTAATTCCATCTCACGTAAACTTCTTAACGTTACAGGTGACATCTTCTTCAACATGGATAAAAAAGAAAGGTCGACCCCGTGAAGGCTTATATATCGCAATTTACATTTGTGTATTAATTGAATAATTTGTTCATAACAATTCCATTCAATTTGATACCTTCTCCAGTGTGCGGGCCATGTCAGATCCAATCGTTGCAATTTCGGCAGAAAATACAGCAGCTGATACAGATTGCCGTAATCGTGTTTAGGGTATACTCTTACATTAGACCATTCCTTCCATTCCATTTCGAAACGTATCCCAAGAGTGCTTATATTAGGACAGTGCATGCGCAAATAGCTCATGATTTCATCGCTGGCTACATATAGATGAATCTCTTGCAAACCTATACCAGCATAAAGAGTCAAGAACTTTAGTACGTCATTTCCGTTTATTGGAAATTTCCATTCATTGCCATACTCTCTGTACTCAAACATGTTTGGTCCATTTTGTGACACAAACCGTCTGAACAGTCTACTAGACTCTTCAACCTTTCTGGTAGGACCTCTGTCTCTGAAGTCGATGGCAGTCCAGGCATGGTTTTTGATTATACGATGCCATTCCTTTCTTACCCTATATGAAAAATATAAATAAATATTATCATGATAATAGAAAATTAATTGATAGGTTTTCACAATGGCTATTCGTGGTACTTAAACCATTGCTGTGACGTCAGTCTATTCAATAAACTGTAGATTATTTTCTACGAATCAACACTTTTCTGCACGAAGTGTGGATTCGTACAGAGAAATGTGGATTCGTACAAAACATGTAATCTACAGTTTATTGAATAGAACTATGACTGCTTCTAAATTAAATGATAGGAAACAGAACATTATCATGAACAAATAAAAAATATGAACGACATTCGAAAATTATGGAACCATTTTACACAGTAAAAATATATACAATGAATACAATATTTGATTTACAAAGCTTACATTTTTCCAAAATTATATAATCACAGTAACACAGGATACAAAAGTCAGACCTAATCTTGACGAAAGCTTGACAGTAATCGTCCGACAACGAATCCGTTGAACCCTGAATATGTTAATATTCTAGTACATACCTTTATGGCAAGAGGAACACAAGTTTACATGTTGCCTCTTATTATTGAAGGTATAGATGAGTTGACCTCAATGTTTATCAACAAAGGCAAGGGATTGGTATATCTAAGATGCGTTCTTAGGCGTCTAAGATGCAATCTTAGGCGTCTAAGAATTTCGCGGTTGGCTTAAATCAACGAATCACAGGACCGGAAATCCAAAACAACCAATCATCTTAGGCGTATTCAATTTTTGACCAATGAAATCTTAGATTTTACACGCCTAAGATTTTCTTAGACGTCCAAGATTGACCATTCGACCGTGACTAGTGATGGACGGTATCTCTAATTCGATCAAAACGTACGACGGACGCTGTTTAGGCCGGTATCACTTGAAAATGGCGGTCACACAATCTGAACAATTTCTCGCTGAGATCAGGCGTACTATACACGATGTAGTTCGACAACTATCGGCATAGAGTGTTCCCAGAGATTCTCTAGACGCAATTTCAAACAGGTAAATATATACAACTTCGTACAGCTATACATGTATGGTGATATCCGAATAATCAGACCCATCAGAACAAAATATTAATTTCTGACATGATCGTGTTCTGGTAGGGTTACATCGGATATGGTCTGTGCCGGGTGTCAAAAGCATGAAATGTCAATGTCATTGTTTATGTGATCAAATCTGTGATTACACCCATTCAACATAATCTTTAAAACTTATAGTTATAAGAATGTGATTTGGTGATACCGTCCATCACTAAAATATCAATCTTAGACGTGTAAGAATTCTTAGGCGTGTAAAATCTTAGGCGTCTAAGATTTCATTGGTCAATAATTGAATACGCCTAAGATGATTGGTTGTTTTGGATTTCCGGTCCTGTGATTCGTTGATTTAAGCCAACCGCGAAATTCTTAGACGCCTAAGATTGCATCTTAGACGCCTAAGAATGCATTTTAGACGTCTAAGATTGCATCTTAGAGGTCTAAGATTGCATCTTAGACGTCTAAGGTTAGGCGTATTCTTAGGCGTATTCTTAGGCGTATTTTGAAGGTATCCGCCATCCATACAACCCGGGATACCGTTGCACTGTGTTGTGGAGGTAGTTTTAAAAGCACGGGCCCTGAACAAAATATGATGCGCGAGAATACTGCCAGGCAAAATCAATGGAAACTGTGATGATGCGTGCGCATACTGCCAAGCAATGACGTCAGAAGTCAACTCATCTATATGTTGCTGATAGCCATTATCGATCATTAGGCAAACGTGATGCATGCTGGGAATGAAAAGGGCTCAAAAGCTATCGAATTCGTCACCCGAAATCGCGAATTTGAGCCATTTTCCAAGTTTTCGTTCCCAGCAGGCATCACTTTTGCCAATCGATTTCTATCATCATTATACCATATTGAATGAATAAATAGTATTACTCTCTTACCGCATTGCGATTAATTTCTCGTATAAAGACAATAAGTTGAAAATAACCAGCAATATATCAATATTAAGCATGCCAATAGGTCCCTCATCAACCGGCATTCTGTTTTTCAAGAAGGTAGCGCCCATTTCTATCATTAAAAAAAAGAATCATTAAAATAAAAATGGTTATTATCAAAGAGAGCTGGTTGGTCATGTTTTTAATGTTGGGCACCAGTTGCGTTGCATGTGTATTTTTCAAACAAGTCGCATGCTTTTACAGGTTTGGTACTATAACTTCAAAAGTTTACATTAGAATCCAATAAAAGTATATATATTCCGAGAGCATATACTCAGACAATTTCAGAAACGATACAATGGGGGTCATTATACAGGGTGACCCAAATAATATACAGGGTGTAACAAGCAAAATAAGGATGAAAATATTAATTCAGTTATTTGTGTCACCCCTCGACGTACATTGA
Source organism: Amphiura filiformis (assembly GCF_039555335.1). Classification (NCBI taxonomy): domain Eukaryota; kingdom Metazoa; phylum Echinodermata; class Ophiuroidea; order Amphilepidida; family Amphiuridae; genus Amphiura; species Amphiura filiformis. The sequence continues at coordinate 135,261 of NW_027305558.1, read as the reverse complement.
TAATATACAGTTTTGACACATGTTTAATATAGTTAACTTAATTGCCCACCCAGCCATATGGAACTTTTAGCGGTCAAGTGCTTCAGTTATGTAAATACAGGGTGGTAAAAAATCTATCAATATTTATATAAATTTCTTCAAAAGTTAAAAGAGAATTTGACAAAGCGTTTTCGTAAAAATGGACTTTTTGGATCAAAAGTGAGCATGAGGGCGCTCTTTCAGATTTGTCGCAAACTTTCTATGTTTTACTACTTTTTAGTTTACTGAAGTAAAGAGGATCACAACCAAGGTCTGCTTAAGAAATTTGAGTCTTTTATCATGTTTCGTTTGTCCATAGCACCCTTTTGAATACTAGTACTAGTATTGCCTACATTAAATCCCTATTCAAATACATATAGGGCAACGAACTTTATTAATGTAACAACAAGTAATTAGTAATTTTTAATTGTCTAATTAACAAATACTGAGGCAATGAATGTTAAATATGATATCACTTGGCTGAGATCAAGTACAGAAACAAATTGAAATCCATCAATAATGTTTATTGAAGTTCATGTGGCGGAGGATCACCATTGTACAGCATTGTGATCCTCCGCCACATGATCATCCGCCACATGAGCCACCCCTGACTAATTAGACTTAACGAGTTAAAGTAACTAGTACAAATGTATAAAAAAACATGACCTTGTACAAAATACAGAGAAATATGCATGAAAGTCCTGCAACTTTCTATGTCTTTGAGACTACACGTCGGCTTAGGCTTACTACTGAATACTGTTCTATCTAGCAAAACTCCTGGTCTAGAAACATAACATAAATATAGTTTCAATGTTAAAATAAGATTTCCCTGTGGAAAGAACATGTGCAATATGTGTGGTTAATCGGTGACATACATGTATTAAGAACCCAATTATCGCATAATTACATAAATCAAGGTAGACTTACTTGACAAAATTGATAACGAATTAAGCCTGTTAACTATTTCCTTATCAAAATGGCGGCAGAACATCGACAGTTTGTGCATGTACAAGGGCTGCGTATACTGACGATATTATTGTTACACCTGACGGGGTAATAATAAAGCTTGAACTTTGCATATTCATTTTGGTTGAAGTTCAAGGCAAAGATGCGGTATGTAACAAAATATTAACAAGTGGCAGTTTTTCACCTTTAACTATGCTTTTATTGTCTACTGCTATTTTATTCTCCTGCAGAGGGTAAATGACGTATTGTTTTGTCGATTTTCATAATTTAAATCAATATATTATTGAAAAATAACACTTTGATGTTTTGCAAAAGTGCATTCTACAAATCATATACTTTAAAAACGGTCTTATTTTGTTAGAGTCACGCGGTAGCATGACCAGCAATTAGAGTCACGCGGTAGCATGACTAGCAAGTTTAGAGTCTCGCGGTAGCATGACCAGCAATTAGAGTCACGAGCGTACAGTCCACGCTCAAAATAAGAAATGCATTTCATAAAAAGTTGTTCTATTTCAATCATGATGTTAAACAAAGAAAAGTCATCCTGATGAGTTATTAGTGGAACAATTATTACTTTATTGGCTGAATAGTGATCAACAAAGTCCAGAAATGCGTCAAAAAGATCAGTTCCTACATACTAAGATCAGTCCCTATATAGGCCTACGTCATGTTCGGTGACACGTATGCTATGGTCCTTATGGTGATAACGGGCTAGCTGCACCAGTTACACGCCTTATTGGTGAAACCAACACTAAACGCGGCTCACACTAAGTACTGTGGTCAGTACTTAATAATAATAATAATAATAATAATAATAATAATAATAATAATAATAATAATAATAATAATAATAATAATAATAATAATAATAATAATAATAATAATAATAATAATAGCGACAAGGCACATATCCACTCGATTAAGAGCGCTCAAGGCACAAAAACAAAAGAAACAAACAAACAAAAAGACAAAGAAAACTGGAACTAAATTAAGAAACATAACTTAAGAATTACATAATGTCTCTGACATCAGATGAGTTTTTAGCAACTTTTTAAACACAGTTACATTTTTAGCAGTTCTAATATAAATAGGCAGTTCATTCCATAGACGTGGAGCTGCGATTGCAAATGATCTGTCACCCCTTGAAGAAGTTGCATGTTTCCAGATCGAAGCGTACGGGTGGGAACATAATGTAAAAGGAGTTCAGATAAATATAACGGAGCAATATCATTAATACATTTATATACAATCAACATAAGTTTAAAAACAATTCTTTGTGTGAAAGGAAGCCAATGCATTTCCTTTAGGATTGGCGTGATATGGCAATATTTTCTGGTGAAAGTAAGAATTCGAGCGGCAGTGTTTTGAATTTTCTGAAGGCGATAGAGTTGGTTTGCTGGTAATCCATAAAGAAGTGCATTGTTGTTATCCAAACGAGAAGAGATGAATGAGTGAATAATTTGTTCAGTAGCATCGCGACTTAGGTATTTGCGGATCCGGCTGATGTTACGTAGTTTAAGCGCTGAACAACGAATGACATTAGAGATATGAGGTTGCATGGTCATGTGAGTGTCAAAAAATGCACCTAAATTGCGTGCTTTGGAAGATAAGGCAATTGCAGAGTCACCGATGCAAACATTTTCAATGTTGATTTTAGAGAGCTGTTGGTGGGATCCGAACAGAAGAAATTCTGTTTTATCATCATTTAACTTCAAGAAGTTTGATTTCATCCAATTACGGATTTCACTGATACAAATTTCAAGAGAAGCAATTGCAGAATTAGCACTATGTTGAGAAGATTCAAATGATAAATAAAGTTGCGTGTCGTCGGCATAAACATGATAATTCAATTGATGGCGAAGAATGATATCCCGTACAGGATAGGTGTAAATGGTAAACCACTGAGGTCCAAGTACAGAGCATTGAGGCACAGAATAATCAAGAATGGTAGAATGAGTAGCATTGCCAATACGAACATATTGCGGCCTATTTGTAAGATATGATTTACACCAGTCCAGGGCAAGATCTTGAATGCCAAGATAATAGTGAAGACGGGAAAGAAGAATATTATGGTCAACAGTGTCAAATGCAGCACTTAAATCGAGAAGAATCAAAGCTGTGATTTGGACATTGTCAAGTGATGTGAGAATGTCATTATTAACTCGAAGAAGAGCAGTTTCTGTTCCGTGGTAGTGTTTATAAGCTGATTGATAGGGATCTGATAGGGAAAACTTATTGATATGGTTTGAAATTCTGTTAGAAACAATTCTTTCAATTGTCTTTCCAAGAAATTTGAGATTGGATATATATTAGATACTTCAGCATGTTTAGTTCACCCGTTTATACATGCTGATTGTTTGAACTTTTAAATAGTTTTTTTTTTTTTTTTTTTTTTTTATCAGTGTATGCCTAGATCATCATTGATCAATACGTGTGGTGTTTCAGATACTTCATCTGGAAACTGCGAATGGGGAACTTTCTCAGACATTGTACAGTGAAAATGGCATTTTATTTCTTGCATTTACGGCCCTAAAATTACTATGAGCTATTTGCGGGGAGGAAAGAAATTTTAGTGACCACTTATGGGTTCGAATTTCAGACAGCTTTCACATTAAACTCCCGTGGCCGAGTGATTAAGGCACATGCAGGTCTCGTAAACCTGAGGTCGTCGGTTCGATTCCCCGCGCGGGATCACTTTTTCTACTTGCCGTCTTTATTCTTTGCGACGGCGAACCTGTGAAAAAAATCGAACATTCTCATCAAAATGATAAGAAACTCATCACGAGTGCCTTGCCATGTTAAAAATGATTATATTCTTGTCAAAAAACAACAACCTCATTTGAGTAGTTTGTCTTGTCACAAATGACCGAAAAATTAAATTTGAATAGGTTGTCTTGTCAGAGAGGGGCGTAACTGAATCTTGGCAAGATGAAATGGGTAATCTTGTCGAATAAAGAGTTTGAGATCTTGTCAATTTGAACAGTTACTTGTCAAAATAAAACGGAAACTATAAGATTGTCGGTTCAAAGTGATAATATACCTATATAATTATATCTCAAAACGAATAGGGAAAAGGAATCAAAATAAATGAGTAGGGATTCTATTAAAAATGAATAGTACAAACTTAGAGTGTACGTGTATCTTTCCTTGAAATTCAACCAAAATGAATATGCAAAGGTCGCGCTTTATTATTTCCGTCATGTGTTACAACAATCATATTGGCAGTATACACGACCGCTGCTAGATGCACAAACTGTCGATCCATGTTCTGCCACAATTTTGATAAGGAAATAGTTGACAGGATAATTCATTATCAATTTTGTCAAGTAAGTCTGCCTTTGATTTATGTGATTCTGTGATACGTAACAAGATTCTTAATACACGTATGTTACCGATGAACCGCGCATGATACACATGTTCTTTCTACAGGAGAATCTCAAGATATTTTAATGCCTTATTTTAGCACGAAAACTTTATTTATGTTTATAGATCAGGAGTATAGCTAGATATAGATATAACAGTATTCAGTAGGAAGCCTGAACCGACGCGTAGTCTCAAAGACATAACAAGTTGGAGGACTCCGTGTAGCTTCATATACCGTGTTTCTGCAACGAACTCTCTTTGATAATTATTGTCCATCTTTATTTTCAGTGATACTTACAGAAATGGACGCTACCTTCTTAAAAAACAGAGTACCGGTCGATGCATGACCTATTGGCATACTTAATATTGATACATTGCTAGTTATTTTCAACTTCTTGTCTTTATACGAGAAATTAATCGCAATGAGGTAAGATAGTGGTACTATTCAATAGGCATAATGTTGATAGCAATCGATCGGCAAAAGTGATGCAAACTGGGAACTAATACATGGAAAAGGGCCACAATCGCAATCTCAGGGACGGATTCAATAACTTTTCATTCCCAGCATGCATCACATTTGCCTTTTGATTGCTATCAGCAATATGTACTAATATAAACTTATGATACTCTTGCCATAAAGGATTTTACTAGAATAGTGTAACCTGACACCTCATTTTAAGTTTATGGTTTCGTAATCAAATTGGACGCAATAACTTTCAATAAGCCTTTTATTATTGATATTAGTATTACAAAGACATGCTTGTGTTTTGTTCCTTTGCTGATATATATTTATATTATATTTACTTAAATGAACCACAGTTTGGAACATTTATTATAGGCATATTACATTAAACAGTTATATTTTGGTCATGATGAAATTATTACAGTAAAAGTAGAACACGCATAACACATAATATTTTTGGTTGGCCTCTTGAATCTTGCCACTTTCAAGTATGTTAATCCACATAACTAACTTCTTTCAAGTCCTGTGAACCACATAAAACCTATTCATACCCATTCATACTGTTGTGTCATAAATGATAACAGCTATGGGATATATCCCAACATTCCTTGTCGTAAAGCAACACAATCGCTTGTTCCGCAGTATTAAAAAGATACAAAATACTTCACATTCAAAGTTTAATTAAAACACTCGCTTTGTTTAAAAAAAGAAGCTCAATGCTTTAATTAAGTTTTCAGAAGCTATCCACATGACCCAATATCTGAGTGATCTTAGTTATTTTCCGGTCTGTACGTTTACTCTTCAGATCCACTGCAATGCATACAGGGATAACACTTATTCCTGAGAGGATCCTTGTCTCCCACCTGGTTACAAATAAATCCTATACCTATCTCAATATGCAAGAGGTGTCAGGCTAATATAAAATTACTATAACAGATTGAGGGTTTCAACGGGAGATCGGTAGATTATGAAAGCAAAAGGGTAAAATATTTTCTTACCTTGGCTACCTTGGTTATATCATGAACCATGTATCATGGTATGTATGAAGGGACTGGAAACGACTTATTGATGTCTATTTTATACGACCTTCGATTACATGCGAATTGCACCGAGGGCACGATCTGGCGCGATGTTTGATTTCTTAATATTTACTCATGTTGCCCTTCAAAATGCCGAAAAATCATCAAGCTATTCCAATATTTTCAAAAGTTATAGGTCAAATTGTGTAAAAGCTCTATGATTTTTCGCGCATAATTTCTGTGTAACGTTGAGAATCACTTACATAGGAGTTTGGAGACAAAAATATGATAATTTTAGGGAAATATAGAACAAACAAATTAAACATTTTTCCTGGAATGTGTACACCATACTGTTCCTATTGATTTCGATTTACACTATTTTTGCCCAAAATAAAGGTAAAATGTTGTGTTCGCGGACCAATTTTCAATTTTACACTATTTGAGGGGTTAGGGGGGATGGAAATTTCTTGGGAGTTGGTTATAGGGGGTTGCAATTTTCTTTTGCGGTTGAGTTAGCAAACCAACTCATTGGGAAGGGGCTGTGTTGTGTTTAACTTCCCAACTTCCAACAAAGATCAAGCTGGTTTAGGGGTTCTGCATATAGACTGACCCTTGTGAACAGAGTATCATTGTAGTGAGGCATTGTGGGTTGCCACTTGCCTGATGATTTGTGAGTAGAATGTATTTTACAAATGAGATGGTGGCTCTGAAAAGAGCCATTTATTGTAGGTGCACCTTTCCTACTGAAGATTCGGTGACTTGTCCACTGAAGGTGCTGTGGCCCAGACAAAAAGACATAGAATACCCTTCCTGCATACTTATTAAATGTCTTTAACAAAGTAGACTGCTCCTTGTCTACTGACTCAAAATTAGCGTGTACAGTGATCTATGCAGACCTAACGTCCACTGATATTTTGACAAATTTATAGAGCCACTAAATATAGAAAACATGCCACTGAATCATCAGTATTAAAGAAAGGGCTCATAATAACCCACAACTCTGTTAAGAACCTCCATCTCAATACAAGGGAGAGTCTAGATGCAGACCTCCTAATAGGTTGATTCAGAAGATCTGTATCATGAATAACCGCTGTGAAAACTTATCAAGGAATTTTATTTTTCATACAGGGTAAGCAAGGAATGGCATCTAATAATCAAAAATAATGCCTGGACTGTCATCGACTTCAGAGACGAAGGTCCCACCAGAAAGGTTGGAGAATCTAATAGAATTTTCAGACGCTTTGTATCACAAAATGGACCAAACATTTTGAGTACCGAGAGTATGGCAATGAATGGAAATTTCCAACGAACGAAAATGACGTATTAAAGTTCTTGGCTCTTTATGCTGGTAGAGGTTTGCAAGAGATTTATCTATCTGTAGCCAGCGATGAAATCATGAGTTATTTGCGGGTGAACTGTTTCAATATAAACACTCTTGGATTACCTTTAGAAATAATGCGCGACAAGGAAACGTCCAAAGTAAGAGTAGCTAAACACGATTATGAAAACCTGTATCAGCTGCTGTATTTTCTGCCGAAATTACAACGATTGGATCTGACATGGCCCGCACACTGGAGAAGGTATAAAATTGAATGGAATTGTTATGAACAAATTATTCTATTGTTACAAAAATGTAATTTGCGATATATAAGCCTTCACGAGGTCGACCTTTCTTTTTTATCAATGTTGAAGAAGATGTCACCTGTAACATTAACAAGTTTACATGAGATGGAACTAAACGTTAAGTTTAGCGAACAGGAGACGGCTGATGAGATATTGTCCTCAACAGTAGGGTGTATGACATCATTAACATGCTTCACTCTTACCGGTGAGTTTATGTATAGAAATATTGAGATCGATGGTGACAGATTTTTACCATCAATCGCTCACTTGACACATCTGAAAATGTTGACCTTGGACTATGTGCGCTATTCGACAGAAGCATTTAAGATGATGATACAGAAACTGCCTAATCTAGAATCACTTGTATTAGAAGGAACATCCATAACATCATCGGTGGTTAATCTGATCAGCATTCATATTAAGATAATTAAATCGTTACAGTTATATCCGCGTTGTATGACAAAGTATTCTTCTGAAAGTTTACAATCACTTTCATACCACCCCACCCTTGAAAGCCTTGCGGTAAAGCAGGCATATGATGAGGTAACACAGACAAATTGGGTTGAGCGAATATATGACATATTGGTTACACTTCCTAAGATCAGACATGTGAAACTGACAGGATACAATTTAGTTTCTTGTTTTAGTCGAGCTTCGTATCCAATTATAGAATATGCAGACATTGAAGTGATCCAAATTAGGGCAGAGGAGATTCACGAGAGAGTAGTACCCGTGAAGGTATTTAAGTCAGCGAATTTCTAACTGTACATGCATTATTTTGCAAGAGATGCGTCCATGCATATGCATGGCTATATTGGTGGAAATAAACGACGCGATACCTTGAACTAATTTTACTGCCAAAGCAAGAATATGGGTAATTACCAAGGACATGGAAAACAAAATCAATGCATTTGCAACATCTTGCTACAGAGTCATGTCAAACATCAAGCGTGTGGATGGATTCCAAATGAAACCATCTATAACCTGACCAACACCACTCCACTGGTTGCCAGAGTGAAGATTCATCAACTCAAATTTCTCGGCCATATACTGCGTCTTGAAGATGGCGAACCTGTGAAAGAATATGCGCTTTATATTCCACCACATGGGAAGAAGAAACCGTGACGGTCACACTGAGAAAACAGTTTACACCTGTGTAAAATATTACACAATATCGATGTAAAAATAGAACACCATAACTATTAGGTAAAAGTTTACATAACACTTGTTATGTAAAATTATACCAATTATTTATGTAAAATTTTACATAATTAATAAGTATTCAATTTACATAGCTTTTAAGTAAATCATTTACACAATTTGATGTAAAAATAGAACACCATAACTATTATGTAAAATTATTTACAAAGAAATTATGTAAAATAATTTTAATTAAATTCTTTGTAAATGAGGCTTTAAAAAGAAGAACATTGACACAACATAAACACACTTGCCAGAACCAATGTGTAAACAAGAACTCATTAAAGGTTTTATTTCACTTCTCACTACTCCTTTGAACTCGTAGACAGCATTCTCCAGGAACTGCCAGGCACCAGAGCGTTCAAAAAAAAAAAATAATGTTCAAAGATGTCCTGTATGTTTTGATTTAGTATTAGATAATAACTGTCTTTACAATCTAGGCTAATTTTATCAGTTGTTCAATGTTGGTACAGACAACATTCTCCAAGAATTGTCAGAGACATACACTATAGTTTCAAGCAGATGTCAACAGCCTTTAAGAGTGAATTCTGAGGCAAAATTGTCTTTTCCACAATTGTGAAAACCTGCTGGGGTTTGCTATGGAACCACCGAGAACAAAACGTACGGTTGAGATCCACCTTGGGTGTTGGCAACACAATGCTCCAAATCCGTGCTTTCCTGTAAAATGAAAAAAGAAAGAAAAACAAGTTATTGTTTTTATTGTGAAAGCAATATTTATAACCAGTGTCATTATTAGCATAGTGATTCACTATTAGAGCAGTGGAAATTGGGTGCCTCACACTACAGACCATAGCTTCAAGGAACCGAAGCACTATTAAACATGACTGACTTGTTTTCTTCGTATAGTTAGTGTGTCATGTGTGTGATGCATCGATAAGCTTACATTTGTACATCATGTGCGTGTGCAGATATTCAACGGCAACGCATACACCCGGCACCAAAAATTGAACGCTCTGCATTTAAAAAGAACATGACAAAACACAAGATACAAACAAAAATGCTGCTATACTCACCTTCAAACTTCTCAATATATTGGGACAGCCCCCATCGCTCGAGAATGTCTTCCACCGTGTCATCCGCCATCGTTTCGTTTTGCGCTGTTGCCACGGAAAACTACACAGTAACTATGCAAAGCACATGTACCGAGTTTAGGCCTACATAACGTTTTGGTATTTTTATTTTTACTTTAAAATTGTAATTTTGAACATAACAATGTGTAAAAACGCTGAACGTTTGCAAAATGTGAGGATTGCATAACAAACGTGTAGTTTAAAATGTACACAGAAGTTATGTTCACTTTTTTTACCTAATATTATGTTATTTTACCAAACAAGAGAATACATATTTTTTTTTTACATATTGTTTTTCTGTGCATGCACACTGTACTTTAGTATGTCCAGCACCTCCTGGGAGATGCTGATAGGATGCTGCAGCCAAACAAAATTGTTCCGCTTGCCCAAGATCGTATTAGTTGGAGAAAGATTGTAGTAGCCTGCTCCGCAGCCGACTGATGATGATGATGATGATCTGGGTACACTCATAGAAATGACTTGTTCGCCTTGTTGGCGCAATTCAAAAGGAGTAAGTTTGGACAACTCAAAAATAGTGTAAAAGTTGCCAAAACAAAATTCATTTTAGTTATCCGAACTTTAAAAATGCTGAAAAAGTTCAAAAGGTTCCGTCAACTATCAACTTTGTTGGCATTACTTAAAAAGTTGATGTAAGTCGTTGCGTCAACTTTTTAAGTAATGCCAACTTCTGAATTCAAGTTCAGGGAATAAACAAGGTTCAAAGAACCAATTAGTTGAGTTATTGTAACTCAGCATGTAAGTTGATGTAACTCGTTCATATTAAGTTACTGGTACTTATTGTTTTGAGTTATTCCAATTTGGTACTTTGTTACTTAATTCACGTAATATGATCATTTTCTGCACAATTAGCAGTATTCAAATATTTATTTTTGTAATCAGTGTATACTATAGCACACCTCTAGAAAATTATGCTAACCTAGTTTTATTTTTCTGAGTTGTAACAACTCAATAAGGTAAGTGCAAATGAATGCGACCAACATAACGATATCGAGTCAGCGTTACTCAAGATTGTACGCGTTGGCATTACTCGGAAAGTTGACGCAACGACTTACATCAACTTACTGAGTAATGCCAACGAACAATTTCTATGAGTGTACAGTCATATTCTTTGTAAGAAAGTGTGTTGATTCTAAAAACAAAAAGCAGTCATTGACCCCACTTACGACATTTTTACCAATTGTTTGTGCCATATATACTGGCCAGAGAAAGGAAAACAGGTGTAAGTGGAAAAGGAAACACCTTTTAAACTTAATCTTTCTGGTACAAGCAAGATATATTAATCTGCTGAACAAGTCCCGTGTTGTCTTTAGCTCAACAACCTTTTAATTTTTACCTTCTAATGTATTTTACTCTTGGTAGCAGCACTGGCAAAGTTGATCACTTTTTGCAGTGGTCTTTCAAACCTTGTAGGGTCCTTGAAACATTCCTCTAGGAACTCATCTTCCACTTACTCCCTAAACAAAAGACGTTTAGCATGTCCACTTAAATTTCATCAAGCATTTTATTGTCTTATTCTAGGATGAGCTTGAGATAATACAGGGTGTCTCAATAAAATTAGGCCCTGTGGAATAGGGGACGTAATCAGGCTTTGAAATAAGACAAAAAAAATCCAGCGGTCCTCCGGACCCTTGCCTTTAAAAAAAATTTGCGAGCCCGCGCCTACTTTCACGGGTATTTGACGCAAGGACGCGCCTTATTTCAAACGCTGGACGTAACTTAAAATATCGGCAGTAAAATCAAAACGTTTGTGTAGATTCAAGAATCATGACGTTTTTCTTTAAGATGATGCATAGATCATTAAAATCTGTTCACGCGTCACTGAGATAATTGGGATTGTACCAATTGGCCCATTTTGGACCGTTCAATATGGGGTAATACACGTGTGCTGCATTGAAGTTTAGAATGGAAGAATATGGGTACGAGTTGAAAACATCAACCAACCAATCTCTCAAAGAATGTTTTTCACACATTTCTTTTCGGGTTAAAATATGTGAAAATAATCATACCTATATCTAAAATATAGCTGTATAAAATATATCAGCCCCCGCGACGGGGGCCGATACAAGTTACCAAGAGTGTACGACCGGGTTTTGGGGTCAAGTGTCCAAAAGGTCACTGATCCCAAACTTGGGTTGCCAGTCTCCAGATGAAGGTCAACGTTGTGACCGAAAATTTGAGGTACGTCTTAATTTTGTGTTGAGATCATAAGTTTAGATTTCCAATTATAAAATATAGTTCATACATTTCTCAAGCAACAACAGGCCATGGGGCCAGTTAAGTTTTATAGACATGCGTGACCAGGAAAAGGGGGTCTTTATTCAGAGAATGAATCGCAAGAATCGCGTTTAGGGGTCAAACACATCAACTGATGCCGCGTTTATGAGCCACTTATATTGATACGCTTATTCGCAAAGCGTATGTATTCGACTGATTTCTATCAGGACCATCACTCAAACATTATAAGTATTGGAAAATTATATTAAAAAAACCCATAAAGGGTGTATTCTTTTTAAATCCTGTATAGGTGCTACCATTCAGATAAAAAAAAATCTCCTGGTTATTTGATGTAATAACGAACTAAAATCCTTTTTGCTCAAAGGGTAAATCCTATTTAAGCTATGTTCTATAAATCACTAGTCGCGCATCAACTATAGCGTTTTGACCCACTAAACGCCATTCGTGAGATTCATTCTTGGAAAAGAACAATATTTCGATGTTTGAACAATATTTTCAGATATATTTTAACATATCGTTAACCCAAACAGAAAACGGAAAGGCGTGAAAAACATTCTTTGAGAAATTAATAGATTGGTTCTTTTTTTGTAAATTCGTACCCAGTAAGACTGAGAATTTACTTAATTTTCTTTAGTCCATTCTACAATGTTCTAAAGTACGATGTAGCACATTAGTGTTTAATGTGTATTGCTCCACTGGAATGGTCCAAAAATGGGTCTATTTGTAAAATCCCAATTATCGCAGTGACGCGTGAACAGATTTTGATCATTTGTGCACCATTTTAGAGAGGAACCGTCATGGTTTTGAATTTTTTAAACTTTTAATTTTACTGCCGGCATTTTAAGTTTAAAAGTCCTGCAATGCACAGGGCCTATTTTTATTGAGACACCCTGTACAAGCACATATTGCGTGCATAATTGTGGTGATTTGCAAAATGTCAATCGTTTCCCCAAGCATGATGTAAAAAGATCCACCCAGTTTATGAATCAAGGGGTGGTGAAACAACAGATTCTGATCTGTGGCCTTGTGGTGTACTGACGTTTCAAGGCTGTCGTTTTGGCAGCGTGGCAGAACTGGTCCTGAGGATCATATCGTTATGAATTCGGCAGACGGCCGATTCCGGATTCGGCTTTTGGTAAATTCATGTTACGCATGCATTACTTTTGGATTTGGGAACAAGGGATCAATGCTGTACATAATTGAGGGCATCATATCAATTTTTAAAGGAGATCAGATGATAACAGCATAGTAAGTATTCAAAAGAGGGCGGTATACAGGGTTAGCTAACGGTGCGTCGCAGTACGGTCGACAACAATAACCGTTAAAAGTCGATATGCTGCCCTCTATAGGTAAAAGTATTGATCCCTTGTTCTCAAATTCAAAAGTAATGCATGCATAAAATGAATTTACCAAAAGCTGAATCCGGATTCGGCCACCTGCCGAATTCATAACGATATATGCAGTTCACAATCACGCAAAGAAGACTTTGTGTTCGTTACGTAAAAGCATAGACAATGTTGAGCAAGAGGTGCTAATGTGGGGTGGGGGCTCATTTAACATCAATGGTGAAGACCAGTTACCATGGTTACGCCCTAAAGACTTCAGATCTATTTATTTATTTACATAACTGGCTAAAATACATCAAAAATACAAATACAAAGCATGTCATCAAATAAAAATAAGATTGTCCCGGTAGGCTAGCCAGGAGCGCGAACACTATCATCCGGGGGTGTGGCCCTCCAACCCTCCGAGACAAATGAACTCAAAACATAAATATTGCACATTTATAGTTATTAATATTATTACACATACTTCTTCTACAATAACGTAAACTTGAGGAGTCCAGCCCCAGCTCTTGCATAGTCATTTCAATCAAATGTGTTTTAAGGTGGCTTTTGAATGGCCTCATATTTTTATGCAAAACAAAGTGATCTTTGATGTGCACTGGAAGTGCATTCAAAAAGACGAGGAAAATTGATGGTATATTTCAAACTATCGGTTTTTGGGATGATTATGATTGTTAAAAAGCACATTTTCAAGATGGCGAGTATTTACAATCCAATTGCTGAAATGAAAGACATAAGAATTTGAAATACATTGGCTAGCAAAACAAATAGATAATCAAGTTTCAAAACTGCACTTTTGAAGTTCTGCATTGAGAAATATAAAATGACAAACATACAGCTGCCAAAAGAATCGTACAGTATAAAGAGGTGCATAAGTTTTATGCGCACACGTGGAAGCCGATACGAGGGTGGCGTACCATCTAGCATGCTGTCTAAAGCAGTTCAAGGACAGAATGTTGTTGTCCGTGCAACAGATGCCGATATCATGATTATCCTCATTCATGATGCGCACCTAAGACAGAATATATGACTGCAAACTGTAACGCCCAACCAGCGCTTGAAGTCTATGGTAGTACCACCAATCATGTCACAGACTTCAAGTATTTGGGTTCCAAGATGGGCTCTAGTGTTGGAGACCTAAAAAGAAGAAAAGCACTAGCCTGGGCAGCTTTCTGGAAACTGGAAGGCCTTTGGAGAAGCTCGTCCCTGCCAATCGAAACAAAAATCAAGCTGTTTCAGACAACGTGTGTTACTGTCTTTCTGTACGGGTGCGAGTCATGGCTAATTACCAAGGACATGGAAAACAAGATCAATGCATTTGCAACATCTTGCTACAGAGTCATGTTAAACATCAAGCGTGTGGATCGGATTCCAAATGAAACCATGTACAACCTGACCAACACCACTCCACTGGTTGCCAAAGTCAAGATTCATCAACTCAAATTTCTCGGCCATATACTGTGTCTTGACGATGGCGAGCCTGTGAAAAATATGCGCTTTATATTCCACCACATGGGAAGAGGAAACCGGGACGTCCAGAACCTCCTGGGAGATACTGAAGGGATGCTGCAGCCAAACAAAATTGTTTCGCTTGCCCAAGATCGCACTAGTTGGAGAAAGCTTGTAGTCGCCTGCTCCGCAGCCGACTGATGATGATATGCCAAAGCAAATTTGGGATGGATGTAGGCCATCGAAGTGATAACATAAGAAGATACCTCCCTATCACTGCGCTACCAAACTACCTTGGTCCAATTATTTGTAATCAGGCATTCACGCTATCGTGCACTATTTGGATCCAACTACACATGAACCTTCTTTAGGTAGGGATTAGTCAACCAACTAAAGATACCTGGAAAGAATGCTCTCCATCTCGAGGGACGGGGTAATACAGGAGAAAGCACAACCTTATCTGATATCAGCCTTGTAGAAAAGTATGTGTGTTCACCCTATGATCAGGGAGCATTATCATCTTCTTCACTTTGCGTCACTCGGTTTATACGCGACACGAGACGACGCACCTTGTCTGTCGGGAATCGGTATGAGGCGCACACCACCAAAAGTAAAAAGAGGGACGAAAAGTGGAATTCGTGAAAGATATGACTGCATAAAAAAGTTAAATGTACGTGAATACAGTATAAGTACAGGATGGGATTATTAAGGGATTACGAAGACGATTAAAATCACAGTGGTATACTGCAAATAAAAATATTTAGGGTTCTGTGCATTTTCTAAACACATAAACGTGTATATTAACAACTGAAAATAGTTCATATCCACATTATCTATAAATTACTGGGATTTTCAGAAACCTCTACTGCTACATATTACACATTCAAAATAAAACCTAACACTTTCGAAGCGAAATTCATTCCCATACAAACTAATTCGAATTTTGTCCTATTCTGGCTCACAAAATAATTTTTCATGGAGAAAATGCAAATATTATTTAATATTTTAGGTAAAGAAAGTAAATATGCAAAATCGCTTTGATAGTAGCATAGAACTAATAATTATTCCAAAACAGTTTTGACGTTTGAAACAGCTCGGTAAATAAATCGGCAAATTTTGTGGCGATAAACCGACTACCAGCAATTTACGGTTGTGGGCACGCAATGCAAGAAACGTGGCGCGTACAGCCTTCCGACCACATTTTTCGACTTTTCTTTTAGGTTGGCCTTTTTGTTGTTGTTTCATTTTTACTTGTTAAATTAACAATTTACTGTTGCTATTTAAGCGCATTTCTATTTGTTTACCTTCGCGTAGTCAACATCGATCATCGTTCTTGGATCTAGGGTATACTGATAATAGCGAGTTCATAAAGATTACTCCCCGCTAAAATTACCAAACATTTATTCGCATAACTAGACATAGGCTACATGTTGTTGATTTGCAAAAAATAAAAACCTGTGAATGAATTAAACATTTTCTACACTCCCACGGTATACCGCCCTCTTTTGAATACTTACTATGCTGTTATCATCTGATCTCCTTTAAAAAAGTGATATGATGCCCTCTATTATGTACAGCATTGATCCCTTGTTCTCAAATCCAAAAGTAATGCATGCGTAAAATGAATTTACCAAAAGCCGAATCCAGATTCGGCCGTCTGCCGAATTCATAACGAATAATCCGTGCATGCAAAACAAAGCAAAATTATATAAATTATACCATTGTTCACCCTGCTGTGGCAGTGACATCAACGCGTTGAGAAAGATTCTCGCGTACATCTATGTGGCGTCTAAGCGTGTGCGTGTAAACGCCAGCGCTTTGAGCAAACGCTAGCGATTTAAAGCTGTGCCCATTGTATACGCACTGACGTAAGTGCCACATTAGGTTGAGAAATGGTATATTATTTACTTTGTTCATTAATTGGGAGTAGACTGACTCCATACACCTGCCACCCAAGTTAAAAAGCAGTATCTACTACGTAATTTATTTACAGATACTTCAATTTACGTGGAAGAGCAGGTTGTCCATTCTCCCTCAGTCGTCAACACTTACTGTCTGGGTTGACGACTGAGATACTTCATTTTACGTGGAAGAGCAGGTTGTCAATTCTCCCTCATTCGTCAACACTTACTGTCTGGGTTGACGACTATTTTATACTTCATTTTTACGTGGAAGACCAGGTTGTCCATTCTCCCTCATTCGTCAACACTTACTCTCTGGGTTGAAGACTGGGATACTTTATGTTCACATGGAAGAGTATGTTGTCCATTCTCCCTCATTCGTCAACACTTACTGTTTGTGTTGCGACTGAGATACTGTTTTTTACGTGAAAGAGTATGTTGTTCATCGTCCCTCACTTACACTTACTGTCTGGGTTGAAGACTGAAATACTTTATTTTACGTGGAAGAGCAGGTTGTCCATTCTCCTTCATTCGTCAACACTTACTGACTGGGTTGAAGACTGAGATACTTCATTTTTACGTGGAAGAGCAGGTTGTCCATTCTCTCTCATTCGTCAACACTTACTGTCTGGGTTGACGACTGAGATACTTCATTTTTACGTGGAAGAGCAAGTTGTCCATTCTCTCTCATTCGTCAACACTTGCTGTCTGGGTTGACGACTGAGATACTTCATTTTTACGTGGAAGAGCAGGTTGTCCATTCTCCCTCATTCGTCAACACTTACTGTCTGGGTTGACGACTGAGATACTTCATATTTACGTGGAAGAGCAATTTGTCCATTCTCCTTCATTCGTCAACACTTACTGTCTGGGTTGACGACTGAGATACTTCGTATTTACGTGGAAGAGCAGGTTGTCCATTCTCCCTTATTCGTCGACACTTACTGTCTGGGTTGACGACTGAGATACTTCATTTTTACGTGGAAGAGCAGGTTTTCCATTCTCCCTTATTCGTCAACACTTACTGTCTGGGTTGAAGACTGAGATACTTCATTTTTACGTGGAAGAGCAGGTATCCATTCTCCCTCATTCGTCAACACTTACTGTCTGGGTTGACGACTGAGATACTTCATTTTTACGTGGAAGAGCAGGTTGTCCATTCTCCCTTATTCGTCGACACTTACTGTCTGGGTTGAAGACTGAGATACTTCATTTTTACGTGGAAGAACAGGTTGTCCATTCTCCTCATTCGTCAACACTTACTGTCTGGGTTGGCGACTGAGATACTTCATAACCTCCGCATATCACACTATAATATAGTATGAGTCATAATCAAATTGCTCGTTGGCTGACATACGCACTTGGGCGCGTAGGTTATTGATGAGAGGTTAATGACTGTGCATCAGGAGTTTTGATGGTATTGTTTTGGAACCGATGTCCAAATACGGCGGTCGCGCCCGCATAATTTCTTACCGCTTAACACCTCGCGGTCATTGTAGCGAGTACCTATCTACTACGTCACGTCACTATTTCAACACATTTCGAAGAATAAAATCTTGAGATTTGATTCTGTGAGGAGTTAAAAAGTGATGGTTATGGAACTTGGTATATTTTTTTTCTCAAAAATTTTAACACACATTCAGCACACATCTTAACTCTGGAATTATGGAAGCATTTGGGTCTCATAACTTTGCAAGTATAAAAAGTATACATATTTAGAATGTCAAAGAAAGACTTTTTGGCAAAAAAAAACGGGGTTTTTCTTTTTGACCAAATTTTTTCGGGCAACGTAACAAAATAATTCTTGAATAAAATGTCTTTTTATTAATTTTTAAAACTAGATATAAATATCTATAAACCCGTTTTTATTTATTTTTTATTTTGATCAACTTCACCACAACTAGGTTACACATTTTGGTGAAGCTTTTTCAAAATGGCCGCCAAATCACATTGAAATAAAAATCCAGGCGTAAAAGCAGGAGCTAATGACTATTATGGCTCAATTAAGACAACAGGAGAATATATGTTTGTTTTGGGTATCGAAACGGCTACATTAGTTAACAGTTCTAAACGGCGCGGCTGGGATTATATCAGCAAAGTACAAAGCGTGCAGCTTTGAAAGCGAAGTCAGAGAAAATACCTTGTAGAGTTTGGATTCCATCCAAGCATGCCAAGTGACTACAACATACAACTGTTTGTTACGATTAATGAATATCTCGTGCAAGTTTTGAAGACAGGAACCCCATGCAAAACGATGGCCCAACAATCACCAAATTTAACAACAACAATTTACTTTACTGATTTAACTAATGGAGGCATTTCACAGACATTTAGCTGCTTTTTTAAACCTAAAACACAAATGTATTCTCTCATTGTCTGTGTTGAATTATGGTACCTTACAGTACCTATGCCAGTAATAGATAATTGAAACAGAATCACTTTGTAGTCATTAGTGCCTATTTTAGCCTTAATTTGTAATCCAATTGAATTTGGTGGTATTTTGAAAAGCGCCCTCTAGAATAGTCTTCTTTTTAAGTCTGTTTTAAGTTAGGATGCCTTCTTGTACCTATGTCATTAATAGATAGTTGAAAACAGAATCAGTGTCTGTTTTAAGCTTTCATGTGTAATTCAATGGGATTTGGTGGCCAATTTGAAAAACGCCATCTAACAGAGTTGCTGCCAGGTTACAAAATGTCTACCCTCACCATTTTCCATTTTGTCATGACATGGTCTAGTTAAAGGTAAGCTATAGTACGTTTAAAGGGATCACTGGACTAAGTTTGCCGGACAAGAGGTAGAAGGTTGGATTTGAGGTGCATGTGTTGGTATTGTTGATCGAAGCAGTAAAAAATCGATTTTCATTATAATCAATATATTATTGAAAAATAACACACTACAAATCATATACTTTGAAAACTTGCTTGATTTATTGTTGTTAATGAGTTATGTACGTTTTACAAAAGTGTTGTTGTTTCAGCCCTCTTTACAACATAACTCAAGAACCACGTGACCTACAAAAGTATATCTGTGATGTTTGAATTCTTCTACTAACTCGCTATAAATTGATCAATGTAATTTTTGCTAAAGTTCACTACTATTTTGTAGGATGCTACGAACGATCAAATCGCAACAGTTTCAAATAGTTGCTTACCTTAAATGACTGTGGAGAGTAGCTTAGGAATGTACACGGAATCTGCCTCAGACAACGGATCACAAGTTTTGTATAATATCGACAGTTGCGACGTATGCATTAAAATTTAGAGGTTGCGATCATATTTTGTTCCGATTTTTCTATATGACATTTGTTCGAAGTATTCAGATTAATTAATCCCAAATTGAAGGTGAATTCTGCTACTTGAAGGACCAGTGTGTGCGATATAGGGTAACATTTTGCAATTTTACACCAGGGCCTATAATTGGCCAAAAACATGGTGTTTCTCGGGCTAAAAAGGAAGATGCACAGGGCAATTCTGGGGCCCTGAATTTTAGAAGTCTGAATTTAATAGAAGTTGCCAATTACTAATTTCATACTTTTTTTCTAAGTCAATATCCCAGCAAATCGCCACCGCCAGAATTGAACCCGGGACCTCATGGACAAAAGGCAAGTACCCATTGCGCCACGCTCTCCGACTGTAATGTGGTACCATTGTTCTCACGTATCCCAATGTGTGCTTATGCGGGTCTGAAGTCTATAGTGGAGACTTTTCTGTCGATGTACACTTCTTATCACCCACCTGACTTTACGCGCTTCATTTAAGTAAATTGAATGGTCTTGTTGATCGATTGCACATCAGAGTGCATTAACTTAGGCTGCCAGGTCCACATGTTCTATAGTACTATGCCAGGTCAACAGGTCTATAGTACTATAGTCTATAGTATAATGGTAATCGCTACGCTTTTTGCGCTACGTATACATGTAACATGTATAAGTAATAGGCCTGTAAGGTTTTATCACAAATTTCCATTTAATTTAATCTTATACTTTAAAAGGAAATTAGCACAGAAACAGTGGCCTACCCAACATGCCCAAGGGAGGAGAGACAGCTTCCTGTGAGAAATCTTGGAAGGGGGGGTGAGGAAGGAAGAGGGAGGAGGGATATGGAGATTGGAGAATGAGAGAGGGCTGGAGGAAAGGAGAAAGAGGAAGAAATGAAGAGAAATGAATAAAGAGAAGTAGATAAATAGAAATATAAGGAAAATGATGGGATCGGGTGAGAGAGGGAGAGTGTGAGGGCACAAGAAGAGCGAGGGAGTGATAAAGTGTAGGCCTAGGAAAGAATAAGTACAGAGAAGGGAAAAGAAAGGAATGATAATTATGAGGCCTATATAATTATAGAAACTAAACACATAGCATCACTAGGCAGCCATTCGATGATGTTAATGCGTTTATTCGTTACGCAATTTAAACGCCCAGTCAGATGTATTTCACACCTGCCAAACACATGCACAAGTCACCCAATTTCGAAAACTGGACGTTGAATGTACACTCTCATGAATATTGATTGGCAACAATTTCCATTATGTCAGCGCTCTAATCGGAAACAATCGAACAATAAACCCTGCAGAGCGTTGGTCACTGGTGTGGTGTATTTGCAGCGGTGTGTGTAGTGATATGAAGAGACAATAACAGCATTAGGCTTACCTGGTATTTTGATACCATTTGTTTTATTAGGTTTATTGATTTGTACACAATCAATTAAGAGTTTGATATTATTTTTAAGGACGGAGATTAATAACATAAATTTGTTATATCTGACGGATTTATGGAGTTAGGAAATACTTTTTTACACATCCCCTACTCCATTGGAAAAAAGACAAGACATGCCCTCCATGACCTATGTTTTCTCAAAACACACAAATAAGGACCCAAGGACTTGAACAAACGTTTACATCATGTACATTGCAAAAAATCATCCCAATTTTCAATATTAGGCTACATATTTCCTTCACCAACATGTGACACCCAATTGTGAAGTGTTAGCTTACGCGACTATTTTGCGCTAAGGAGTGTTCAGAAATACTTTAGTGGGGGTCTGGAAAATATTTTTTCGTGTTTAAAATTTTACCCCCCCTCCCTTCGTGAACCCAAAACTTTTTTACCCCCCCTCTAAATGGACCTAAAGTTCTTTGACGCCCCCCCTCATATTAGGTTCCAAACTAATTTGACCCCCCCCTTATAATGTACCATTCTACATCAAAGGACAGAGGAAACATAGTAATGATACTAAGACTTGTGGCATAAAAGATGTGGAATTGTGGAAATGCTTTGTCATTTTAGTAAAGTAACTCATCATCATGTTTATACCCAGTATCAATAAACCATCCATTTATGATTTTAATCAGTGGCGGCAGAAGCATTAACAACTTAGGGGGGTCGAGACGAGTATATTTTTTTCTGGTTTTACTGGGACTTCAATTTTACACTATTTTAGTCCGAAATGAAGGTGTATTTTTCTATTTGATGGGCCAGTTCGCGCGAAGCTAAAATTGGTCAATTTTACCCTATTTGGGCCCAAAACCCGGTGCTTTTCGATGAGCTAAAAGAAGATGGTCAGGACTATCATTGTTTTATTTTTCTTCTATTAATATTTTTTAGGGGGACGTACCCTATGGAAAAAATAGGTGGCGTGCGTGTACCCCACCGTTTCTGTCGCCTATGATTGGAATGACACATGATTTAACTGTAAAGAAATATAAATAATGGTAAAAAAACAGTGATAATAATCTGTAGGCCTACTATAGTTTGATCAGCTCGTAATAGGTGGGAAATGTTACGCTTTTACCACTACGCAGAAAAGTAGACCCACGTTAAGAGTGCGATAAGTCGACTTCTTTGGTCTATATTTGTGTGTTAAAGAAAGTAGACAAAGTAAAGAACTTGAATTAATAATTCGTGATGCTTCTGGCGAGATGTCACAAGACGATTCTGAAAATAAAATATTTTGATATTATTCCGCGATGTTAAAAGGCCCGCCGATTACGAGCTGGTCAAAGTTTACATAAAATGAAAAATGTTGCATCTTTTAATGATTTAAAGAGCAGACCAGAAGGAATTGATACAGAACTCAAAAATTAAGTTATAGACAAAGACAATTGTTAACACTGCATATATATCTCTGACAGTGGTGTATTGAATGATTTATCAAAATACATTCAGTATATGATCAAATACCCTTATCTGCCATGTTCTTTTGTTCTGGTTATACTGTAACATATGCGCGAGCAGCGCGAGAAAAAATGTCAGGCTATTTATTTTGTAAAGTTTTGTCACCCCCCCCATCACGTGCCAATTTTTTTACCCCCCCTGTTCATACACCCAAACCTTTAACCCCTCCCCTATTCAGAATTTTATGACATATTTTCCAGCCCCACCCCCCAAAAAAAAAAAAACACTCCCTAACAACCATATATTATTAACAGGAAACTAGCAATGATTTGCGCATGAACAGTGACATTTGTTGTGTTTCGTTCGTGATCATTTTTGTCAGACACAGTGAGAGTGACTGGCTCTTAAATCATCTTTATGCCCAGAAATTCCACAATTTTACTTCGTTTATAAATTAGGTAAGTGCATTATGTACTGGTGATCTGTATATGAGTACCAGTTTTTTATGTATTGTCCAAATTTGGAAGAAATTGGTTGAAATGCGTAAGCGACGCAAAATATCAAGCGTGTAAATCACATTCAAATGGCATAAGCCAGTCTGAATGTACACATAGGAACGGCGTAGGCCTACATCAGACTAGCAAGCGAGTAAATATAACATGGCTTGGTGGCTATTATCCCTAGTGATAACAATGATGTGGTTTGACTAGGAAATTTGTGAAAGTAAGCATGATTCTGTAATTAGGGGTGGTGCAATAATTATGTGTACCCCGGGGGTGAATTATAGGGGGGGGCAAAGATTTTTTGGCAGGCCAGAAGGGGGGGGGGGGGCAAGCATTTTTTGGCAGGTCGAAAGGGGGTCAAGGGGGTGGCAAGGGTTTTGGCACAGATATTTTGGGCATCGTTTCTATATTACGCCCTAAAAAGGCGTAGAAAAACGTTACGAATACGTTCAAATAGGCCTATGCAAAATTTCCTGCTCGCTGCGCTCGCATTATATGTTAAGCCAATTTAAGGTTTTAAATTCGGGTTCCCCAAAATCTTGCATGTGGAAGGGGGGGGCAAAGATTTTTTGTTTTATCAAAGCAAAGGCCTTTTGGCACGTCGAAAGGGGGGGGCAAAGGTTTTTTGGCACACGGCCAAAGGGGGGCAAGCGATTTTTGGCAGACCATTTTGAGAATTCACCCCCCCGGGGTACACATAATTATTGCATCACCCTTACATGATCAAGAATTAATATTATTTAGTTTAAACATGGTTAGTATTAACTTTTGCTTTGCCCAGAGGATAAGAGGAAGCGCTATAAGTTTGGCAAGCAGTAAACAAATAATTTTGAGTTGTGAGTGAAATTCGCGATTCATTCAAAGGATATCGCCAAAATACTGCAAGTTCCAACAGAATAAACAGTCAAATACAGTAAGCCAAATAATTAAGGTACCAGTTATGTTCACCCCTTGCATAACCTAAACAAAGACAGATATGTCATGATTGGAACAAGCAGCCAGTAGCTGCATCTTTTAGCTCAAAATTAAGACCTCGTTTGTTAAAATTGAACAAGAAAATAAAGCTATGACGATCCAAAACCCACGGAAGATGCCAATTTAAAAAAGTTGCAGTTTGCTGCATTGCATGCCCTGTTGATTTGCACATAAAGCGTTAACGAGCAAGAGGACTTAGCGCCGTGCTTTCATTGATTAGAACACAAGTGCAACTTTTGATTTCAGGTTTTAGATCATCGTTTCTTTCATTCTCAACCAATTTCAACAAACAAAGTCTTAAATCAGAGCTAAAGAGTACATGTATTGGCTACTTGTTTTAATTTTGACATATTTTGCTTTATATAGGATATACAGGGGTGAACACAAATGGTACCTTAGTTTTTTTTGGCTTACTGTAGTTACTTATATACTCAATCGGCATAATTTGCATTCCAAATGAAATCGATTTTATATTTCCAGAAAACGACTCGTGTGTCAAGAACAATCATTTTATACAGCCTGTATGTGGTATCTTTGCCTTGAACTTCAACCTAAATGAATAAAGGTTAAGTGTTACATGATACATGTATCAATCATGTTGGCAGTGAATATGGTGAACTCGACCCCTTTGTGCATGTAGTAGGCTGCTACACGTACAAATGCCACTACTTCCATTTTGTGCAAGGGGGGGGGGCGAATGTTCCAGTAATATCAATTATAGTTTGATGCGCTGAGATAGTATTTATTCGACCATCCGTATCATATCAGGGAGTGTTGACAGACATACAATTCGTCGTAAAAGTGATAATGTAACAGTATTAAGGGGGTAGGCCTACTACATCCCTGGCCAATTTTGTCCATCTGTACATTTTTCTCACAAAATATAATGCATTGGTGAAAAGTAAGATATGTATATTATAGGGGCAAGGACTACAACTACTGCACTGAAAATTCAGCAACTCAAGGCAAGTAGTTATTGATGTATTGATCAAATACTGGTTTTCCTCTTTTTGACTTTAACTCCACAACTATTGTATGTGCTGAAATAAAATTTCCAGTGCAGTAATTGTATTCCTTGCCCCTATAATATACATATCTTACTTGTCATCAATGCACTATAATTTTGAGAAAATGCAAAATATGCTCAAAATTGGGCAGGGTGTAGTATTTCTTAACTACCATAGAAATAGATTAATACAATAATTATTTTAGAATATGGCGTAGGGCAAGAACTAGCTATGTCCACAATTAGGCCTACATGTTACTCATTTCCGCAACAACTGGACGGTTAATTCTGCCCTCTATAATATAATGTAAGTGACTTTGGGGGTATGTGCATGGTCACTTGCGTCTAACTAACCATGCTAAATGTTTAAAGCCCTATTATAACATTTCTGTAAAAATAGATTAGTATTTCCATAAAATGTTAGCATGTCCCCTTTTAATTTTGAGCTGAACAAATGAGGTAAAGCATAGAAAATTGGAATTTACTACTTGCGCCCACGCATGTTACTCCTGCGGCTGTAATGCGGCACGATCATCGGGGTGTGTGTGTGTATATGCATCCCGCACGCCGTGTACGTACTGTGCATACGTGTTCGACTAATATTTCCATCGTAATAATAAAACGCCGGTTCCATCGTTTTATTCAAAATCTCGGATTTGACAAAACTACGGCCCCTTAAGTCTTGATTTTTGCAGAGTATCTTTATTGACTAAAGTACATTACAATCGTGTAAAACCAGAATTTAAAAAAATTTTGAGGCGTTCTCCTCAGCAAATATTATAATAACTATGGCTTTAAGTGACCATGAATATACCCCAAAGTCACTTGCATTTTATTATGGAGGGCAGAATTAACCATCCATTTATTGCCGAACTGATTAACATGTAATAAATTGTGGATATAGCTAGTTAATATTGCTCTAAGCCCTCGATATTGCCCTGCACTACAAGCAGGTTGCACTCATCACATGCGTATGTCTGCATTCATAAGTCGTGTTCACACGGAAGGAATAAGTGACTTATTACCGGTAATAACTTATTACTGATATATTACCGGTAATAGTGACTTAATACCGGTAATAATTGCACTTTGGAATTCTTTGATGACTTTGACAACATTTTTTTTTGTTTCAAATATCTTAAAATACAAGAATCTAAGCTAATTGAATGGACAGTAGTAATTAAACTGTCGATCCATGTTCTGCCAGCATTTTGATTTTGATACGGAAATCATTTTGATTTGGATAAATCATTATCAATTTTATCAAGTAAGTCTGCGTTGATTTATGTGTTTCAGAGTTTTTGTGGTATGAATATGCACGTATAATGTTCTATTAAATACATTAAATCAGAAGAAAATCTTATTTTAACGCAAAAAACTTTATAATATCCGTCTTAGCTAGATATAGATATAACAGTATTCACTGGTATACATACACCGACGCGTAGTCTTAAAGACATAACAAGTTGCAGGACTCCATGCAGCGTCATGTCTCTCTGTTTCTACAATAAACTCACTTTGATAATTCATTAGGAAAT
Source organism: Amphiura filiformis (assembly GCF_039555335.1). Classification (NCBI taxonomy): domain Eukaryota; kingdom Metazoa; phylum Echinodermata; class Ophiuroidea; order Amphilepidida; family Amphiuridae; genus Amphiura; species Amphiura filiformis. The sequence goes on along the minus strand of NW_027305558.1, from coordinate 108,438 downwards.
GAATTCGGGGAAAACTTTCTATTAATGAAATACTATATGCTGAGCCACCAACCTGGGTGGCTCACGCTTCAGTAATTTCAGATGATTGAGCTCAGTAATACATCAAAGAATGTCTTCCAATTCATGAAAACAAATAGATAATCAGCTTACCGGATTAAAAGCTTAAAGGGAAGGTCTTGCTGCTCAGCGAGTGTTTGCAATTACCAGAAGGTTTTCTATAAACTCATAATGTGCCCATCTTATTTTAATGATACCTACAGAAATGGACGCTACCTTTTTGCAAAACAGAGTGCCGGTCGATGAGGGACCTATTGGCATGCTTAATATTGATACATTGCTGGTTATTTTCAACTTCTTGTCTTTGTACGAGAAATTAATCGCAATGAGGTAAGATAGTGATCGCATGAAAATCCTACATTTGTCATTTAATAACTATTCAATAATTGCATTCAAGTGATAATAAGAAGCAACATGTAAACTCTTGTAAACGGTTCCTCTCAAAGAGCTTTTAATATAAATAGAGTCGCAATAGATTATATAATGCTTTGTTCGTTTGATGCCGATTAGAAGTTGCGACAGGCTATTCATAAAAGTGGTACCATTGATTCGAACAAAGGGGTTCCACCATTAAATTGGTCACTGATCCGGCATCATAGTAACGCTCTACACAACAGGCGAGTATCAATTAAGTGACCACAATACAGTCATGTGTAAGGGCAGTCATGTGTAAAGTGGTACCATTGTTCTCCCGTATCCCAAATGTGTGCATGTGTGGGTCTGAAGTCTATACAGAAGGCTTTAGCTGTCGATGCAAGCATCTTTACCACCCACCTGACTTTAGGCGCTTTATCTAAATAGATTGAATGCTGCTAATAAACGTTCTTTGCCAAGACCAAAGGAAAAGCTTACGTTTTTCAGGCTGTTGACAGTTTCGCTAGAAACCTTCTGGCTTTCTCAGAGCGATTGATGTTGTTGTTGATCCATCTGCTTGGAGCGGGAATCCCGGCCGGATGTTGTTGTTTTACCGGAAGTACTCTTGTCTCCAACGTTGGTCTTGAGCAGAGGATCAAAGATGTGGCTTAGAAAGAATGTCCCCTCGTCTCTGTTCATGGTGTTGTCTCCTCGCTTGCGAATCCATACTGATTCCTTGACCCATCCTGCCCTTGTAAGTATATAAGTATAGGCCTATAAAGGTTGTTTTTAAGAAATTTCCATTTAATTATTTTAAGAAGGAGATTGGTATAGAAATAGTGGCGTACCCAAAAAGGGGAGAGGGGTTGGGGAGGGGCAGATTCACCCCTGTGAGAAGTCTTGGTAGGGGAGGAGGGAGGAAGAGGGGAGGAGGGGAAATTGAGAATGAGAGAGGGCTGAGGAAGGAGAAATGAAAAGATATAATAAAGACAAGTAATAAAAAATATAAGGAAAATGATGGGAATGAGAGAGGGATGATGAGAGGGGACAAGGAAAGTGTAGGCCTAGGAAAGAATACGTACACAGCGAAGGGAAAGAAAGGAATGATAAATACATTTTAATAATAATTATTAGGCCTATATAATAACTAAACACATAACAGCACTGGGCAGCCATTCCATGATGTCAATGCCTTTATTCGTTATGTAATTTTAATTACGTAAAAAAACGCCAGATGTATTTCACACCTGCCAAACACAAGTCACCCAATTTCGAAAACTGGACGTTGAATGTACATCTCATGAATATTGATTGGCAACCTTTTCCAATACGCCAGCACTCTAATCGGAAACAATAGAACGATAGACACTGTAGAGAGCGCCACTCAACACGGCTGCCACGGGAGAATTTGCTCTCCCAAAAACCAGCAAAATGACCCTATTATCATGCGTTTGATGGGTCAACATTTCCTAGTGGATGATCTGTAAGTAGTTGCTGTAACATTCTACGCCAATTTTGATGCATATTGATAACATTTGAAACTGTACTTTGATAATAATCTCGGTGACTGCATCGTTCATAGCTATAAGCTTCTTACCGTATTTCGAATTCGGCATACTTAACATCGATTTGCGTGGCAGCCGTGCCGGTAGAAATAAGATTCGTATAATTGACAATCCAGTGACAAGAATACGTCGTGATGATTGCTTTACACCAAAGTCAAGATGAATAAAAAAAAACAATCTCATTCCAGTGAAATTTTCTTCCTGGTTTAAACAATCAATTCGTGCACGTTTCTCCCATTGGAACGCTCGATCTATTGGAAACAAAACTGCATCGATATGTGATTTTGTGATTTCAAATAAACTTGATGTATTTGCTATCACGGAATCGTGGTTGAATGGAGATAGCAAAGATGATAAAGCCCTCGCCGATCTGCAAGTACTTTACCTGACTTTGACTCTTATAGTATACCACGGTGCAATCGTGGTGGTGGAGGTGTTTTTCTCCTCTTGCGCAAAGGATTTAAAGTCATCCAAAATCCACGTCTCAATTTCAATTCCTTTGAAATGGGAGATTTCACGATTGCTTCAGCCTCATCTTCAGTGCGATTAGTTGTGGTCTACAGATTGCGACCTGACAAGAAAAATAAACTCACTGCAAATATGTTCTTCAATGAATTTCCAACCCTATTGGAATCGCTTGCTACTGGTTCCAGCAATTTGCTTCTCGTCGGAGACTTTAATTTTAACGTGGATGTTTCAACTGATCGTGAAGCAATTAAGTTCCTTGACCTTCTTGATTCCGCAAATCTCCATCAGCACGTGGTTGGGCCTACACATATCCATGGCCATACATTGGACTTGGTTATTACGCCAAAGGATGTATCTCAAGTCTCAGGAGATATCGCAATACAACGTGAACTGCCCTCAGATCACTTCGCCACAACCTGTAACATCGACATTGCTCGACCTGCGTCAACAAAACAGCGTGTAAAAGTGCGGCGTTACCGCAGTGTTGATCCTGAAAATGACATCAATTCGTTAGCTGTGCAATATGACGCTGTCCTAAGAGAGCTGATGGACAAGCATGCTCCTTTGAAAACGCGTACGCGGATTCTACGACCCCACTCACCGTGGTATTCGGATGATCTCTGTGCAATAAAGCAAGAACTTCGTCGCAGTGAAAGGAAGTGGATCTCGTCAGGTCTTGAAGTTCACCGACAGATCTTCAATGACAAGTCAAAGCAATACAGGACTATGCTTGATTGTGCTAAGACAGCATTCCATAGATCTCAAATTTTGGATTGTGATCACAGCAATCTGTTCAAGGTGGTCAACAACATGTGTGTCGCTAAGGTTTCTAACGTGTTGCCATCTCATAACTCTTCTCAGACACTGGCTGACAACTTTGTCAAGTTCTTTGACGACAAAGTTAAGAACATTCGTCAGAACCTTGACTCTGTTCCATCTTCGGACACATCCTACGATTCGTCACATCCACATTGCGCAGTTGAGTTTGGTGGTTTCCACGCGTTAGCTGAAGACGATGTACGGAAATTGATCTCCAAAATGGCATCAAAAACTTGCTCCTTAGACCCTATGCCAACGTGGATGTTGAAACTTTGTTTGAATTAATTGCTGCCTGTCATTACGCGTATTATCAATTATTCGCTCCTCTCTGGTGTCTTTCCAGATTGTTTCAAGATAGCGCATGTCATTCCATTGCTTAAAAAGCAACGCTGGATGCTTTACAGCTGAAGAGTTATCGCAGTGTGTCCAATTATTTGAGCTTCATGTCGAAGGTTGTGGAGAAAGCAGCTGCTGAACAGATTCAAGCATATCTCATCGCTAATAACTTGTACTCTAACCTCCAGAGTGCCTACCGAAAGCACCACAGCACCGAATCGGCGTTGTTACGTGTCATGAATGATCTTCTTCTTACTGTTGACAAGAGGAAGGACGCGGTACTTGTACTACTTGATCTCAGTGCCGCCTTCGACACTATTGACCACACAATCCTCCTCCAGCATCAGTATGGCATCACTGGTACCTCAGTTTCGTGGTTTGAATCATACATGCATGGACGTAAGCAAGCTGTCAAGATTGGTGACACTTTATCATCATTCTGTGATCTTACCTGCGGTGTCCCGCAAGGTTCGGTCTTTGGACCACAGATCTTCACGATGTATACAGCTCCCATCCAGAATGTTGTTAGAGATCATCAAGTCGAGGGAATGTTCTACGCGGACGACAGTCAGCTGTATGTGTCTTTTAATGCTGACAATCTTGTAAAACTTGAGGCTTGTGTTAACGACATCAAGAAATGGACAGTTGAAAATAAACTCGCACTCAACGACGGCAAGACTGAGGTCATCCATATACGCTCGCGCTACGTGGATTCTGATCCCATCGGTGACTTCAAAGTTGGTACATTTAATGTTCCAATTGTCTCGCAAGCAAAAGACCTCGGTGTTGTAGTCGACACGCACCTCACCATGACCTCGCACGTCAATCAACTCTGCAAAAAAGCTTGTCTTGCCATCAGGAAAATCGGCCGTATTAGGAAATACCTGGACAGAGAGAGCACAGAAAAACTTGTGCACGCTTTTGTTTCTTCTCAGCTTGATTGTGGAAATAGTTTATTGTTCGGTCTTCCTGAGTTCCAGTTAGCGAAGGTGCAACGTCTCCAAAACTCCGCGGCTCGGCTGGTAACACTTACAAAGCGACGCGAACATATTTCACCAATTCTCCGTAATCTTCATTGGTTGCCGGTGAAAAGCAGGATCACGTATAAACTTTTGCTGACAACATACAAAGCACTTCATGATCTCGCCACAGCTTACATCCGGGAACTTGTCGTCATCAAAGATCCTGTTTGCTCGCTGAAATCTAACGTGGCTCCTCAACTTCATCATACATCTGTCAACACTGTCACCTACGGACAACGTTCATTCAAGTACGCCGCTCCCGAACTCTGGAATCAACTGCCACCACACATCAGAAATTCATCTTCACTTGCACTGTTCAAAAGGAACTCAAAACTCATCTGTTCATACAACTCGACGCACCCTGACTCACGAACTTAAACTGAATTGTCTGTTTTTCCCCATGATTATATATGTTTTTAAAGTGTGAATAGTGTGTTTAATTTCGTGCAATAATGACTGAGTTATACTTGTACTTGCAGAATTCTCCAGCTTTTTTTTTTTGCTGTTTTTAATATATAGTTCTTTTGTATATAAGTTGTTTTTGTGTTTTACTAATAGTTTTGTAACATGTCCTAAATTTTTAGCTAATTTAGATGTTTGGAAATATGCGTACTTTGGTGTTTTAGTGTATGTTATAGTACATTGCCTAGTTTTCGTTACTGTGTGAAAAATAACCGGCCAATATTAAAAGTACTCTTCTTAAATTCTAGAAATATAGTTTTGTAACATGTCCTAAATTTTAGCTAATTTAGATCTTTGGAAATATTCGTACTTTAGGAAGGATATGTAAACGACAGATAATCCCAAAAAATATGAAGAAAATAATTATTTCCAAATTAAGTCAACAATCATTATGTTGCTCATTTTCAAGAATGCTGGTTACAAAAAGCAGACCATTGTCTCATTTCGTGAACAAAGGCCAACATACCATTGTTACCTTGCGTTTCTTTTATAATCGGTTACCCAACTGAAACCATCATACCAGCTCATTGCGATACCGCACAGGTAAAACCAGAGAAGATGAGAAAACAATTCTCATCTTCTCTGGTAAAACAGACACATGTGCACAACCAGAGAAGATCTGATTTAATCAGTTGAGCTGTTTTCAATGAGTGTTATTTTGGTTTAATAGCTTTAATGGGGTTTAAGTCCTGCAAAGGTCGTAGTGAATTCTACTGTAGACATGACTGCATCATGGTGCGAAATCTACGTAGATACATCGTTGATAATGTATAAAATTTGTCCATTTCACAATATGTTAAAGACAGTCAAAGATAATGAACATACGAAGGAAAGTCTAATTATTATCATGATCTTTTTGTTTGTAACAAATCATTATAATAAAGGTACAGCGATGTGTTAAAAATGGACTAAATTTAAACGCAATATTCATACGCAGAGATTGCCCATCAAAATGTGTGTGATACTTTGCGTACAAAAAATGACTTTGCGATTTCCCATTTTGGATTCCCAACGTAGAATAAAACGCAGATGCTACGTTGAGTATGCTGATTTTACCTCATGTCTAAGTCCATGCAACGCACCCAATTTTCAGGACGATAAAGTCTCATTTTGAAAGTAAAGTCATGATGTATGGATGTAGTGATCTTTAATCTACCAAAATATATGTTTTTGGGCAACTATAATATTTGAGGAGCAAAAAAAACAATTAAGTTTAATCAGCATGTTGGTCAAAATTTTAGTCAAAATCAAAAGCGGCCTGTTTGAATCAGGCATAGACTCATCTTACTGTTATCGGGACTGTTATATTTCCATCACTATGCCCTCTATCGACCTAGGTTAGAAGCAGTTAGATTAGATCAAATAGTATAGTCTTTATTTCAGCTTACTTGTTCTCCTTCGTGACGAATGAGCATAATCCAGTTTGGAACCGATACTAGCAATATTTAACATCATATTAACGTACGTAAAAAGGTATACGGCAAACTAAGCGGCTTATTACGTGGAGCCTGCTACGCGCAGCTTCTTGCTCGTTACGTGCAACTGATTAACCAATCAGATTCGGTGCTTTCAATCACGTGATTGCAAGCAAGCTGCACGTAATGATATCATACATACCCTCTTTCTAGTTCATTAGAATCTCTCGTTTAAATGTAATGTAAAAAATGTCTTTATGTTGGCTATTTATTAAAGTTTAACGTCAAGTTTATTGATCAAATTATTATTATTGTCCAATATGCCGGGCCAATATGATTAAATTATGTTATTTATAATGAGTCTTCAGTATAAAGCGCGGTGCATATCAGCAACCTTCCTTGTTTACCAACACAAGTTCTTCACGACGTGGATCAGGCCGGGGATAAGGCATGTGACCTTTGCTTTCCCTGCAATGTATTTTAAATCAGTGCTTTGCATGTTGTTGTTTGACCTTCAGATCCACTGCACTGCTTTATACAGTCCGGGTATAAAGTATGCCATTAAATACGGTATAAACTTGGGAACACTCATGATAATAAATATGCTTTGTGTATTTTTTAGCCCTTTTTTGGCACATGCTCATGATGCTGTGATTTGACCTCCTTACCCGCTCGTTATCAAATTCCGTAAATTAATAACAAGATAATAATTGTGAAAGAGGATAGCTAGCACTATACTACGCGCAGCTAACGACCCAACCACGTGATTAAATTGAAGATTTTGATTGGTCAAATAGCTGCACGTAGCTTTAAATAAGCTGCGCGTAGCTACCTGCACGTTATGACCCCAATTGCTTGTACGCGAAAACGTACGTTCCACGTGCTGCGTTTAGAAAATCGCAATGTCTCTATTAACAGATTGGGGGTTTCAACAGATTCGTCGTCGGAAGATTATACAACTGTCAAGCGTTCGTCAGGATTAAGCAACGGGCTGCAACGTTCATTGTTCTATTGTGTCTTATTAGAGCGCTGACATATTGGAAAATGTTGCCAATCAATATTCATGAGAGTGTACATTCAACGTCCAGTTTTCGAAATTGGGTGACCTGTGCTTGGCAGGTGCGAAATACTTCTGACTGGGCTCTTTAATTACGTAACGCACAACGGCATTGATGTCATCGAATGGCTGCTTAGTGCTGTTATGTGTTAAGTTTCTATAATAGTTATTATTATTACATTTATTTTCCTTTCTTTTCTTTCTCTGTTCTTAGTCTTTACTAGGCCTACACTAACTTTATCACTCCCTCGCTCTCCTCTCTCTCTCTTCCCCTCTTTCTTTCTTTTTGTCCTCTCTCACTCTACCTGTTCATTCTCCATATATGCCTCCTATACCCTTTTCCTTCCTCAGCCCCTCTCACGACTTCTCACAGGGAGAAGCTGCCCCTCCCCCCACCCCCTTTGGGTACGCCGATATTTCTATGCCAATCTCGTTCTTAAAATAAAATTAAATGGACATTAAAAAAAAACCTTTATAGGCCTATACTTATATAAGTTTACATGTATATGCAGCGATTACCATTTTAGAGTACTATAGAAATGTGGACCCGGCAGCCTTCACATTCTGATGTGTAATCCATCAGCTGGAGCATTCAATTTATTTAAATAAAGCGCCTGAAGTCAGGTGGGTGATATAAAGATTATATCGACAACTTAAGCCTCCTTTATAGACTTCAGGCTCGCACAAGCGCACATTTGGGATACGTGAGTACAATGGTACCACTTTACACATGACTGCCCTTACACATGGCTGTATTGTGGTCACTTTATTTATACTCGCCTGTTGTGTAAAGAGTTAATATGATGCCGGATCAGTGACCAATTTAATGGTGGAACGCCTTTGTTTGAAACAATGGTACCACTTTTATGAATAGCCTGTCGCAATTTTGTTATCAGCATCAAAGGAACAAAGCATTACATCATCTATTGCTACTCTACGACTATTGAAAGCTCTTTGGGATTAAGTCTGACTTTTTCAGGACAAACGTATGTGGCAGCGTTGTCTTTGTTTAAATCCTTTTCGGGGTATATTACATGTTCTGTGGCGTATCAGAGTCAGTTGTCTGAGAGGACAAAGACAAATTCCAGTAAACATCATTTTGGTCCGGTGTTACTGTGATAATTGCGCGGGAAGCACGAACATTGTTTTCAATTGTACGCTATTTTAGCCCAAAATTAAGATGCAATTTTGTGTTTACCAGGCCAATTTTTAAATTAAGCTATTTTTGCCCAAAATAAAGGTAACATTTTCCGTTTACCGGGCCCATTTTTAGTTTTACATTATTTGATGGTTTATTTCTTTTTGTAGGGGGGTGAGTCAGCAAACCAACTCAATGGGGGATTGTGGTTTCAACCCCCTAACCCCCACAATTCCACACTGATTATGGATTCTGCATTATTAGACTGTTCGTTGTCTACAGATCATTGTGGTGATCACATTGTGGACTGCCACTTGCCTGGTGATATGTGAGTTCATTGCATTTTTGATATTAATAAATGAGATTGTGAGATTGAAAGAGCCGTTTATTATAGTATGTACTAGGCGCCCTTTCCTACTGAAGCCTTCGGAGGGTCTGAAAGAGCCATAAAAGTGAACTGCCCCTTGTCCTATGAAAGTACTGTGGCCCTGACAAAAAGCTGTAGACAGTCCCTTGCCTTGAAACAATTAACAATTATATTTAAAAATATCTATAACAGACTAGACGTCTGTCAAATTTTAGTGCTGTGATCTATTCATACCTTACGTCCACTGCCCAGTCCACTGATCATTTGACGAATTTGTAGAGCCATAGGGCGGCTACTATAAGAATTGTCTGTTTTCAGAGCTTGAACGGCTCTTTTCATAGCCACTTAATCGTCAGCATCTCTTCCATAGATAAAGGGCAATCTACTGACATAATCATTGGGCAAGGGACAGCCTACTATATATAATGCTTTGTTGACAAGGGGCATTCTAGATGTATCATGAATAGCCGTTTTAAAAGTATATCGAGGAGTTTTATATAATATTTATTTGTATTTTCATATAGGGTAAGCAAGGAATGGGAAGTAATAATAAAAAAGCATGCCTGGACTGTCATTGACTTCAGAGACGAAGGTCCCACCAGAAAGGTTGGAGAATCTAATAGAATGTTCAGACGGTTTGTATCGCAAAATGGACCAAACATTTTGAGTACCGAGAGTATGGCAATGAATGGAAATTTCAATAAACGGAAATGACGTGTTGAAGTTCTTGGCTCTTTATGCTGGTAAAGGTTTGCAAGAGATTCATCTATCTGTAGCCAGCGATGAAATCATGAGTTATTTGTGCGCGAACTGTCCTAATATAAACACTCTTGGGCTACCTTTCGAAATAATGCGCCAAAAGGAAACGTCCAAAGTAAGAGTACCTAAACACGATTATGAAAACCTGTATCAGCTGCTGTATTTTCTGCCGAAGTTACAACGATTAGATCTGGCATGGCCCGCAGACTGGAGAAGGTATAAAATTGAATGGAATTGTTATGAACAAATTATTTTATTGTTACAAAAATGTAATTTGCGATGTATAAGCCTTCACGAGGTCGACATTTCTTTTTTATCAATGTTGAAGAAGATGTCACCCGTAACATTAACAAGTTTACGTGAGATGGAATTAAACGTTAAGTTTAACGAGAAGGAGGCGGCTGATGAGATATTGTCCTCAACAGCAGGGTGCATGACATCATTAACATGCTTCAAAATCACCGGTGAAATTGTGTACAGACATATTGAGATCGATGGTGACAGATTTTTACCATCAATCGCTCACTTGACACATCTGAAAATGTTGACCTTGGAATATGTGCGCTATTCGACAGAAGCATTTGAGATGATGATACAGAGACTGCCTAATCTAGAATCACTTGTATTAGAAGGAACATCCATAACGTCATCGGTGGTTAATCTGATCAGCATTCATCTTAAGAAAATTAAATCGTTACAGTTATATCCACGTTGTATGACAAAGTATTCTTCTGAAAGTTTACAATCACTTTCATACCACCCCACACTTGAAAACATTGCGGTAAAGGAGGCATATGATGAGGTAACACAGACAAATTGGGTTGAGCGAATATATGACATATTGGTTACTCTTCCGAAGATCAAAAATGTGAAACTGACAGGATACAATTTAGTTTCTTGTTTTAGTCAGGAAGCTTCGTATCCAGTTATAGAATATGCAGACATTGAAGTGATCCAAATTAGGGCAGAGCAGACTCACTTCTAAGGTATTGAAGTCAGAGAATTTCTAACTGTACATGCGTTATTTTACAAGAGATGCGTCCATACATGACTATATTGGTGGAAATAAACGACGCTATACCCTGAAGTAATTTTACCGCCAAAGCAAGAATATGATTTATAATTTTGGAATTTACACAAGATAAGTGTGAATTTCACTTTAAAAATATACGAATAAATAGATCATTTCTACCATCTACAGCCCAATTATGGAATTCTCTTCCTGCCCAAATTCCAGCCATTAAATCAAGGGCCAGCTTCAGCAGGGAGGTTAATCGCTTTCTGGGTGCTTCCTCGTCAACAGCTTCTTACTGATTTTTTGTCTCTGTTGTTAATGCCCAGTTATGCCATGTCGTGAAAAAATATACACATGAATACCTAATTTTTCATGAACCTCAATATTGCTAATTTATCGAAGTCGAGAAATCCTATTAAAGGGTGGTCTTAACACTGGAATTATGGAAGTTTTGGGCCTCATAACTGCTTACCTATACTTATATGTTGTATTTATTGAGTTATCGTGTACCTAAATCGTCATTTTACGGAGAAAATGAACATCGAAATAATGACCGTTGAAGTTTAAATTGGTCACATTTTGCACTTTGATCGAAGCTACCAAAATTGCTGTTCTGAGTAAACGGCGTTTGAAAATCTTGGTACAATTCTATTGGTCATTCGAAAACTTGAGAACATTCGTGAGCACTTGTTTGAAATGTATATTATAGAAGAGAATGTGCACCAATTATTTGCAATACTCATTATGTTCTCAAACAGTCGATATATCCCACAAAACAGGTAATTACAGCTATTTGGCTTTATGCTAAATCCAAAAAGTGTCCACCGCTGCGCAAAGAGTTGTATGTGGGGACGAATCCGCATTCGACTACGTGTAAACTATAGCACCCATCCTTGATTTGGGCTTTTATGTAAAAAATTGCTGGTTGTCCTAAGGCTATAGATTCTAAACTTGGTATATAAGTTATTTAGTCATCCCCGTGATATTTAGTGAAAATTCCGGTTAAAATCAAGGAATTTAGAGTAGAAATAACAATTGGAAATTTGCCAACAAAAATTGGCCTTTATTTTGTGTATAATTTTCTGTGATATTCCAATATTGCGACGGCGCTCTGACATAATTATGTCATAGCGATATCGTGTGGGGGATGTTTGTACTTATTTCGATATCACTGGATAGACGATACCTGTAGCTACCCATTGGTTTCAAACATAACAGTAGAGGACATGTAATATAGAAAATTCGGAGTTTCCAGCTATACAATACAACAGATCAACCTGATTTGTACAGTATACGATTCGTCTTTTGGTCAAATCCATTAATCGCACTTAGGCGCGATTCGTCCAAGTCACAATTTCAATATCTAATGTTATAAACATTATTATTGAACACATATCCACTGGTTTTACTGAAAACAGAACAGCATTGACCGTAACATCAAATAAAATGTTAAACATGTCTGTTTTAGACCCGTGATATTCCGATGGCCGAATCCGGATTCGGCTTTTGGTAAATTCATTTTATGCATGCATTACTTTGGATTTGAGAACAAGGGATCAATGGTGTACATAATAGAGGGCAGCATATCAATTTTTAAAGGATATCAGATGATAACAGCATAGTAAGTATTCAAAAGAGGGCGGTATACAGGGTTAGCTAACGGTGCGTCGCAGTACGGTCGACAACGATAACCGTTAAAAAGTCGATATGCTGCCCTCTAGAGATATAGCATTGATCCCTTGTTCTTGAATTCAAAAGTAATGCATGCATAAAATGAATTTACCAAAAGCCGAATCCGGATTCGGCCATCGGCCGAATTCATAACGATATATGCAGTTCACAATCACGCAAAGAAGACTTTGTGATAGTTACGTAAAAGCATAGACAATGTTGAGCAACAGGCAAGAGGTGCTAATGTGGGGGTGGGGCTCATTTAACATCAATGGTGAAGACCAGTTACCATGGTTACGCCCTAAAGACTTCAGATCTATTTATTTATCTACGTAACTGGCTAAAATAAGTTAAAGGTACATAAACAATAAACAGCATAACTAAAGGTGGAAAGCTGTCATTTGTTAATAATGTTGTTGTATTATACAGGCTGTATCAAAATTATTTTTTTTCAATTTTTGTAAATGTTTTTAATCATATAGCTGAAATTTGTGAGTTATTCTATTTAAATATTCAAATTTCTAAGAATGTCTTTTTTTTTTTTTTTAACTTACGAGAATAGCACATTCTGTGAAAAAGTTCTCCCTTTCACAATTTTATCATATAATCTTGCTTGGTGGCGTGTCCCCGAGCATATCAATGATGTGGTTTGACTAGGAAATGTATGAAAGAAAGCATGAATTTGTAATTACATGACCAAGAATTAATATTATTTATTTTAAACTTAATTAAAACGAATTACAGTAGAACGCTAAAGCCCTAATGCATTCTCATGACTCTAGAGCTTAAGTAAACCACAAGGTTTTCAATTTCATTTATAGTAAAGCCCTAATGCATTCTCATGCCTCTAGAGCTTTTAAAGTAAAACATCTCATTTATATATATTCTATATTTATTAAAGCAAAACACTAAAAGGGGGCATTTTATTGACACAAACTCAATTCTCTTTTTAGAACAAATGGTGGCTCTGAAAAGAGCCGTTTGGTTTTCAATGGAGTTAATAACTCCAGCCGCGACCTCTGCCGCGACCTCGCCTAGCATTCCCGCCTTCACCATGATGAACCGGGTACTAGTTCTGGTAACCCCTATCAGACTGTGGTTGACGTTGTGAACTCCCGCCCCTTGAAGGATGCGGCGGTTGACGGTTCGCTGTTCTCCTCTTCTTTCGAAGGCCTCTCATTAGATTGCTCCTCACTCTTTTTCTTGTTGTTGTTGCTGCTCGGCTTTCTTTTGTTTTTCAACAGATCAGCTCTGTTTTTCTCGCATGCTTCTTCAAACTTACGGCGAGTGACATGTAACTCAATAATCGGGCTGCTTGCATCTATTTTCGTCTAGATGCAGTCTTAGCCCCACAATTTCAATTTCAAAATCGGGAATGACCCTCTTTTTTCTTTCTTATTTAAATTTTAGACATTGTTTCTTTCGCAAAATTGAGTTTTTTTGATATGTTTGTACTTTGTTATGTTTTTTATAAATACAAGGAATGAAAATCCAGATTTTTAAACTCCAAATGCAATATTTTAAGGATTTTATTTAACTATTCCACTCGTGTTTGAAATTGCGCAATTTGTTACGCATAAGTACGCTACGCATACGCGACGCTTATCTGCATGCGCGGCGCATCTTATGGAAACACCACGGAAGCACAAAAACCTAGTGGTCAAAAGGCTCCGTTTTAGCTGATAAAATGTGGGTTTTTTCAAGTTCTTTCCCCCGATTTAAATATCAGGTTATGAATGGATTTCGCTCAAACTTCTCAAGGGGCCGTGGATTTACCCGATATTTATGTAATGTAAGGTAGAAAAATAAAAACTGCCGCATTCTCCTGCGAGATTCGATGAAAGTGCAAAATGTGACCACTTTAAACTTCAACGGCCATTATTTCAATGTTCATTTTCTCGGTAAAATGACGATTTAGGTACACGATAACTCAATAAATACAGCATCTATAGGTAAGCAAATATGATCATCATAAAAAGCATGATCGACTCAAGAAACGGTTTTCTCATTTTTTTTATATTTTGGTCTATTTCCGATTTTTGGCATCATTTTGTGCAAATAGGCGTTTGTGAATTTTAAAAAGTTCAATTTGATGCCTATTATGGTCAATATCTCAAAAAATAAGGCCAATATCAAAAAAATAAAAAAGCCGTTTTTGTAACGGAGCCTCAAGATTGAGCTTAAAACAAAATAAAATATTTTGGAAAGAGTGTTTTTTTGATATGATGTACCTAACAAATATTGCCAACAACTCACTTTTTTGTGATTTTCTTCATAATTTTTGTTTTTACCCCAAATCTGTATTTATATTAAGATTTATTGATGTCTTGCCTTCATAAAAATGTATACTTTTATATATCTTGCGCGAATAATTACAAAGTTATTGCACTTTTACTACATGCATGTCTGAGAGTACACAGCCTCCTTAACGACCGTAGCGTAATAAATACGGGAAAAAGATGTGTGTTAAAAAGTACAATTAAACAACATGAAGAGGTAGGCCTACTATAAATAAAAAAGAAAACAAAATGAGGACAAACAGGCTGTATGAGTATGTGGGTTATAGTTAGTCACAAAATGAAAACGGGAATAAAATAGGCTAAAGAAGGAAAGAAAGAAACTCTTCAGGAAATGTAAGAAAAAAGGGTATAATAAGATCAGGAAATTTAAATAAAAAGGCTATTAAACTGAGGACAGAATTAAATAAATAACATGAACACGGGAAATCCCAAGCTATGCAGCAAATAAAAAAAGAAGCTAAAAGGGAAATGTAAGAAAGGACAGATTTAGAAAATAACGGGAACGTGATTGAATAAATAAAAACACATGGTCAACGGAAAATCGCAAGCTTAGCAGCAGAATATTTTTTAAATGGAACAAAATTGGCCCATGTAGAAGAAACTAAAAAGAAAGAAAGAAGTTCAAATGGAAACGTAGGCTTAAGGAGGGTCAGGTTCAGATAAATAAAATTTACCGTTTCAATGATTCTACCTGTTCAATCATTCCTCCTGTTTTAGTGAACGCTCCCATTTACTCATATAACAATGAAATTCGGCTAATATAGTCCACAGTGAAGGTGAGATTATAACGACCATGTCTACCGACTTGTTCACTTTAAATCACTCATATGAATTCAACAAGTGTCTTCATTGATTACATTTCAAAAGCGGTAATCTGTGACGTAGTAGGACAACTTGCGACTTTAAAATGTGCCGCTAAAACTTGTATAATAGAGAAACAGAGTTTAAACTTAATACCATATTTATGTCGCTTAAAGTAGGCCGATGGTAAGCTAATGGTGGAAAGCTGCCATTTGCTAATAATTTTGTGTTATACAGACTGTATCAAAATAATTGTTCTCCGACTGTGTTCAATTAAAAACTGTGTCAGCAGTATGATAATAGCTAAGAGTGGAAAGCTGCCATTTGTTAATAATGTTGTATTATACAGGCTGTATTAAAATAATTGTTTTCTGACTGTTTTCAATTTTTGTGAATGTTTTTAATCAAGTTGCTGAAATTTGTTACCAATTTTGTTTAAATATTAAAATTGCTAAGAATGTCAGGTTTGATAAGAATTGTAGCTTATAAGAAAAGTACATTCTGCGAAGAAGTCTTTTTTCACGATTCTATAATATAATCTGGCTTGCTGACGTATCCTCTTGATGTGGTTTGAGAGAAAAATGTGAAACCAAAAATGATTTTGTAATTATACGATCAAGAATGAATTGTTTTTATTTATATTAGATTTTGCTAGACACCGTGGAAGCACTAGAATAATAAATCTTCCAAGCAGTGGAAAAACTATTTTGAGTTATGAGTTTAATTTGAGGTATCACCTTAATCCATTCAAAGGACAATATCTCCAAAAACAACTGCAAATTCCAACAAAATTAGCAGAACAAAATGATATGCTTATACTCATTCAATCGGTATAATTTTCATTCCAAATGAAATCGATTTTATATATTTCTAGAAAATGACTCCTATGTCAGGAAAAATTATTTTGATACAGCCTGTATGTCGTATATTTGCCTTGAACTAGCAACCAAAATGACTATGCAAAACAGTTTACGCTTTATTATTACCCCTTCAAGTGTTACATACAACAATAATATTGGCAGTGTCCTCAACTCCTGCTGCATGCGCAAATGCCACTACAAAACAGTCGATCCATGTTCTGCCGCCATTTTGAGAAGGAAATAGTTGACAGGTTTAATTTAATATCAATTTTGTCAAGTAAGTCTGTCTTGATTTATGTGATTATGTGATATAAATATGGAC
This sequence comes from Amphiura filiformis, assembly GCF_039555335.1. Taxonomy (NCBI): domain Eukaryota; kingdom Metazoa; phylum Echinodermata; class Ophiuroidea; order Amphilepidida; family Amphiuridae; genus Amphiura; species Amphiura filiformis. The sequence continues at coordinate 91,650 of NW_027305558.1, read as the reverse complement.
ACGTGTAATGTGACATTAAAACACAAGAAAATCATACTTTAACGCGAAATATTTATTTACGTTTAGATCAGTCCTAGATAGATATAATATACGAGTGTTTAACAGTATTAAGGGTAGACGAGGTATTGTTGGTCGAAGCAGCCAAAGACAAATCGATTTTCATTATTTAAATCAATATATTATTGAAAAATAAAATTATTATGTTTTGCAAAAGTTCATTCTACAAATCGTATACTTTGCAAAATGTTCTTCATTCATTGTGGTTAAAGAGTTATGTACGTTTTACAAAAGTGTTGTTGCTTCAGCCCTCTTTACAACATAACTCATGAACCACATGACCTACAAAAGTGTATCTGTGATATTTGAATTCTTATACACGCTCGCTATGAAATGATCAAGACAATGTTTGCCAAAGCTCATTACCATTCACAAGATGTTGTGAAGTGTGAACTACCAAACCGCAACAGTTTAAAATAGTTGCTAACCTTAAGTGGTAAGCCAAAACCGAAGCGTAGTCTCAAAGATGTAACAATTGAGGACTCCAAGGAGCGTAATTTCTCTGTATTATTACAATCATTTTTCTTTGATAATTACCCATCTTTATTTTAATGATACCTATAGAAATGGGCGCTACCTTCTTGAAAAACAGAATGCCGGTTGACGAGGGTCCTATTGGCATGCTTAATATTGATACATTGTTGGTTATTTTCAACTTCTTGTCTTTATACGAGAAATTAATCGCAATGAGGTAAGATAGTGATACTATTCAATGAGGTATAATGCTGATAGAAATTGATCGGCAAAAGTGATGCATGCTGGGAACGAAAGGGCTCTAATTCGCGATCTCAGGTGACGAATTCGATAGCTTTTGAGCCCTTTTCATTCCCAGCATGCATCACGTATGCCGATCGCTATCAGCAATATACCTTCAAGTGATAATAAGAAGCAAAATGTAAACTTATGATCCTTTTGCCATAAAGGTTTGTACTAGAATGTCTTCATTTTTACACTATTTGAGGGGTTATGGTGTTGAAATATTCTTGGGGTTGGTTTTAGTCGGTTGAAATTTTCTTTTGGGGGTTGAGTTAGCAAACCATCTCATTAAGAGGTTTGTAGGGGTTCAACCATCCTAACCCCGCATAGATCACACTGATTAGGGGTTATGCATAATAGACTGCCCCTTAAGGGTATCTGCAGAGTATCATTGTGGTGAGGCATTGTAGGCTATCCCTTGCCCAATAATATGTGAGTAGATTACATTTTTGATGGTAGCTCTGAAAAGAGTCGTTTATAGTAGGCGCCTTTTTCCTACTGAGGAATCGCTGGCTCAGAAAGAGCTGTGACCCTGACAAAAATCTGTAGACTGTCCCTTGCCTTCAAATATTTGTTGTACAAAGCAGACAGTCTGAACCGACTGCCTGCCAAGGAAATATTGCCGGGCCAGGAAGCATGTTGACTGCGCAGGCAACATGGACTTTGGTTACTCCTCCGAATTTGCTTTTTTAACACATGAGCTATATACATAAATTGACAATTTCAACGGGAAGAAAATTATTTAATTAACCAGATTATTTCTAACGGCTTTTTGAAAATTATTATTATGAAGACTTATCAAGGAATTTTTTTATAATATCTATTTGTATTTTCATATAGGGTAAGCAAGGAATGGCATCTTATAATCAAAAGCCATGCCTGGACTGTCATCGACTTCAGAGACACAGGTCCTACCAGAAAAGTAAAAAAGTCTAGTAGAATATTCAGACGGTTTGTATCGCAAAATGGACCAAACACATTTGAGTACCGAGAGTATGGCAATGAATGGACATTTCCAATGCACGAAAATAACGTGTTAAAGTTCTTGACTCTTTATGCTGGCAAAGAGTTGCAAGAGATTCGTCTATCTGTAGCCAGCGATGAAATCATGAGCTATTTGCGCATGAACTGTCCAAATATAAAGACTCTTGGGATATGTGTCGATCAAAAGGTAAAGTCCAATGCGAACTATTTAGTTCCTAGCGAAGACCCGTATCAGCAGCTTCCAAAATTGCAACGACTGAATCTGACATGGCCCACATACTTCAGATGGTATTCAACTGAAATGAATTGTTATAAAAAAATCATTCAATTGTTACACAAATGTAATTTACGATACATAAGCCTTCAAGAGGTCGACCTATATTTCTTATCCATGTTGAAGAAGATGTCACCTGGAACATTAACAAGTGTACGTGAGATGGAATTAAACTTTGGGTTTAGCAGCGAACAGGAGGTGGCTGATGAGATATTGTCCTCAACAGTAGGGTGCATGACATCATTAACATGCTTCAAAATCACCGGTGAGCCACTTGGTCGATATCGTGAGATCGATAGTGACAGACTTTTAGCATCAATCGCACACTTGACACATCTGAAAATGTTGACCTTGCGAAGGGTGCGCTATTCGACAGAAGCATTTGAGATGATGATACAGGGATTGCCTAATCTAGAAACACTTGAATTAGGAGGAAAATCCGTGACGTCATCGGTGGTTAGATTGATCAGCATTCATCTTAAGAAAATTAAATCGTTACAGTTGTCCCCGCATAGTTTTATGTTGTCAAAGTATTCTTCTGAAAGTTTACAATCTCTTTCACACCACCCCACACTAGAACACCTTGCGGTCAAACAGACATATGATGAGAAAAATCAGTCAAATTGGGTTGAGCGAATATATGACATATTGGTTACACTTCCTAAGATCAAAAATGTGACACTAACAGGATACAATTTAGTTTCTTGTTTTAAACAAGCTTCGTATCCAATTATACAATCTACATCTATCATATACTCAAAAAAGTTGCCGAAGCAATATCTAATTGAGAAACAGTGTGGTGGCATTGAATGAAAAACACATAAACATATAGACACTAATAATCTTACAAACAAAAAAATTAGTTGTTACTTAAAGCTGTTTTGAAAGCTGAAATATTGGTGATGTTGAGAGTGTTTGGTGAGAGATCATTCCATTGAACTATTGTACGGGGCCAAAACTGAATTTGTAACTGTTGATTCTGGTTCTCATAACTCTGTACTTAGCTGGATGGTATTGCCTAGTGTTGTTATCAACCTGACGTTGGACGTAGTCTGGTTTTGGAATTGCAAGCGATTCATGTTGTATTTTAAACATGGTGGTAAGCCGGGCTTGTTTTCTTCTTTGTTCCAGTGTAGGCCATTGCAATTTATTGAGGATTTGTGTCATGGAGCCCTCTGTTCTGTTGTAGTTCTTTGTGACAAAGCGTGCTGCTCTGTGCTGTATCATCTCAAGACGATGGATATCCGATGATGTAAAAGGGGCCCATACAGCACAGGCATATTCTAGATGGGGTCTTACAAGCATGAAGTATAGCTGTTCCTTTACCTTCTGCGGACATCTCCAAAGATTTCTACGCAGGAACCAGAGGGCTTTATTTGCCTTAGCTATGATGTTGTTAATGTGGATGCTCCATTTTAAATTATGCGAAATGTTTACTCCAAGGTAGGGATGGTGAGAGACATATTCCAGTTCATCATTACACATCGTATATGTACTAATGAGGGGATTTTTCTTGGTTGTGATTCTGAGTGTCTTACATTTAGCGGTATTGAAGCGCATTTGCCATTTTTCAGCCCAATTACAAAGAGATGTTAAGTCCTTCTGCAGAATATCTGTATCTTGAGATGTGTGAATGACTCTGTATAGAAGACAGTCGTCAGCGAACAATCGTATTTTTGTTGAACTATCGATGTGGTCTGTAATATCATTAATATATAGGAGGAACATTAAAGGGCCCAATACCGTTCCTTGGGGAACTCCTGATTTAACTTTTGCTGGGTCCGATGTTTCACCGTCCACCACAACTCTTTGCGTTCTTGTTGTCAACCATTTGTTAATCCATGTCAGGAGGCTGCCGCGCACTCCATAAAAATCTAACTTCTGCAACAGCCTCTGGTGGGGTACAACATCGAATGCTTTCTGGAAATCTAATATTTGGAGGTCAGTTTGGTGCTTTTGGTCTAAGTTATGAGCAAGATCTTCGATTGTGATGAGTAGTTGCGATTCACATGAATGACCAGATCTGAAACCATGCTGAAAAGTGGACAAAATATGATGCTTTTCAACATGAGACATAATGTGACGGAAAATAATATGTTCAATGAGTTTACAGGTAACAGAGGTTAAAGATACTGGGCGGTAGTTTGCCGGTTTACTTTTCTCCCCCTTTTTATATATGGCAGTTATATTGGCTGTGAGCCAGTCTTCCGGCAGGTCACCTGTGTCAAGTGACTGCTGGAAGATATAACATATGACAGGGGCCAGCTCTTCACTTAGCTCTTTTAGCACATGTGAAGGTATGCCATCTGGTCCACTTGCTTTTCTAGTATTTATTTCTTGCAGGAGCTTTTTACTCCGTCCTGATCTATTGTCAAAGGATCTATGTCGGGAAATGGTTTCCCTTCCATACGTGGAATTTGCTCAAGATTTTCTGAAGTAAACACACTTTCATACTGCTGGTTTAGAGCTTTTGCCTTTCCCTTTGCTGAAGAAACTTCCTCGCCATCCACACTAAGTGTGGCCACTCCACATCCATCTCTTTTAACAGATTTCACGTGCGTCCAAAATTTCTTACCAGTTGTTGGGTTTACTTCAGTGCCTATAGTTTTTGTACCGTCATCAAGCAAACACATGAAGTAATCATTTTTGGCTTTCTGCATACTTTTCTGAACAGACTTTCTAAGCTGTTTGAATTGTTCCCACTTCGATTCACTATTGTATTTTTTATAGACTTTGTAAACGCGGGTTTTCTTACGTATTAGCCTTTTGATCTCGGGAGTCATCCATGGGACGTCCCATTTTTGCCTGATTGTTTTTTGAGGCACATGTTTTTGCACCATATCATTGACTTTGGTCTTAAAATCATTCCAGCTGGCGCTTGCCAGGTTGGGATTATTTCCTAATTCGTTTTTTGGATGACATTTTCCTGAAAAGCCTTGGATTCCTTTTTCATCTCTTCAACGTTCATTTTCCGAAAAAGGTATACTTTCCGGGGTGGTTGTTTGTTAACTTTAGCCTTGACATTGACAACACCTGTAACCACGCTATGATCACTCATTCCTGGAAACACCTGTATCTCTTCAACGAGATCAGGGTTGGTGGTTAGAAGTAAATCCAGGATGTTGTTCAGGCGTGTTGGTTTATTGACATGTTGTTGAAGACCATGATCTTCAACTATGTCAAGTAACAATCTATTTACCTTGTATCCATACTGTGGGTTTGCTTGGATTGTATTGTTATCCCACTTTATACTAGGTAAGTTGAAATCTCCACCTAATATAACATTAGGAAGAGAGCCATTCTGTGATATTTTACTGAGAGATGTATTCAACTCCTGCAGTGGTTCTTGCTTATCATTTGTAGGTCTATAATATGAACCAACATACAGGGGCTTATTACCAGCAATGCATATTTTACACCACATCACTTCGCACTTTGAATTAAGTGAGTATTCAGTGGTTGATATCAATCTGTTTGAAACGGCAACAAAGACGCCACCCCCATGAATATCTCTGTCTTTCCTAGACACATTATATTCTGCAGGGAAAATTTCTCCATCTGCAAATGAGCTATCGATGTGGGATTCCTGACCGCATATAACATCAGGTTTGTGGGACTCTATTAGGTCCAGTAGGTCATGTTGCTTGCGCTCGCTCTTGAGGCTGCGACAATTCACTATCATGACCTTTATTTTGCAAGGGTTTCTTTTAACATGATTTTGGTTATCATTTTTGTCACGCTTCATATAAGACAACTTCTTTGAACCTTTTGGGGTTGATGTTACTAATCCTTCTGGATTAAAGATATCAGATTCATCCAATGATTCCAGGAGGGTAAACTCATTGGATAGCTCAACATCTGAATCAGAGAATAGCGAGTTGCATATATTAGGCAGGCAACATCTCGGGCATTCCCAGTAAATCATTTGACTTGGTCTAATATGTTCAATTGGACCAAACCCTTCACAATTTGCATGAAACATTTTTTCACATTCTTGGCATTTCAGCGATATTTGGTCACTTTTGATTTCCCCATTACATGCTGGACACATAATGTTGGGGCCGGGATTACAATGGATATCCCCAGAAATGATCAGATATAGAAGTAAGTACACACGCTTGGATATACTTCTTGAACCAGCTACGTCCCAATTCACTAAACTGGATCTGGGGTAAACTCGAGGGATTATTATGGATACTATACTCAAGGATGGTTTGCAATCTATCCATGATTGGTTGACAGTAGTCAACAATGGCACCTGTTGCTGTAATTTGTGCTGATCTATGCATAAAACCTCTTGATGAACACCATTACTGATTATACTACTATGACATAGTATGGGTAAATCGTAACACAAGTATTTTTCACTTAATGGTCTACAATATGAAATGTCGGTTTGATTATCAAACTTGGTACTAGAGTCATAAATGTTGAAGTTTCCATAGCTTGAGTTATTTTCACTTGTTATGAGAATTATCAGCGCGATGACAGTGATGACACCACGAGTCAATGATCGGTTCCCTTCCATTTCATCTGGTCCCCGAGTTTGTAGTAGTACACAGAAAAAAAAAAAATGAAACGACCTCACCTGTTAGATCTGTTGAAATCGTGCTTTGTTTGGAGAATTTTGGCTCCGTAGGTCACCGTCCTCTTCGGACAACAGGAAAACAGTGACACTCCCTGCTAGCCCCTGGTATACATGTACTTTGGTAGAGGCAACCAAGTTGGTGCAAATCATAAAATTAGAAACGATCTCACCTTTTGAACGACGATATACGTGCTTTATTGATGATACTGTGGTATGCTGTACTGGTATATCCAAGGTTGCACTGGTATACAAGGCGTTCAATGGCCCATGCAGTAATCACCAGCATACAAAATTCCCGCCGTACCACTGCACTATTACGTTCAGCATCAGTGGAATTTTTTTAGTCCAAAAACACGCTAGATCCCATCAAATATCCTCTCACTACGATAAAAAAATTTACATAAAAGCCCCACATCAAGGATGAGTGCTACAGTTTATACGTAGTTGAATGCGGATTCGTCATCGCATGCAACACTACGCACAGCGGTGGACACTTTTTGTATTTAGCATAAAGCCGAATAGCTGTAATTCCTGTTTTGAGAGATATATCGATTGTTTCAGAACATGGAAGTATTGCAAATAATTGGTGCATATTCACTTCTGTAATATACATTTCAAATGAGTGCTCATGAATGTTCTAAATTTGTAGAAGGACCAATGAAATGGTACCAAGATTTTCAATCGCCGTTTACTCAGAACAGCAATTTTGCGTATTCGGCACCCTACCGTACGCGTGTTCATAACGATATGATATAGGAAAATGCGGAGTTTCTAGCTTTACTATACAATAGATCAACCTGATTTGTACAGCTAAGTATACGATTCGTATTTTGGTCAAATTCATTAATTGCACTTATGCGCGATTCGTCCAAATCACAGTTTCACTATCTGCGTCGGGAAGTAAGATTTATAATTAATTTTGGTGGAAATGAAAGATCGCCTGAAACAAAATCACAACCATACAATAACTCAATTTGCTCAAAATGCTCGATTCGTCACTCTGCCGAATTCATAACGATATAATTTGACAATTTCACCGGGAAGAATATATTATTTAAATAACAAGATAATTGATAACGGTTTTTTGAAAATTATTTTTTAAAGGGGGTTAGCCTGCTATAATGCTCTGTTGACAAGGGACAGTTTACATGCAGAACTTCTAATAGTGTTATTCTGAAGATTTGTATCATGAATAGCCGTGGTGAAAACTTATCAAGGAATTTTATATAATATTTATTTGTATTTTCATATAGGGTAAGCAAGGAATGGCATCGTATAATCAAAAATCATGCCTGGACTGTCATCGACTTCAGAGACAGAGGTCCTACCAGAAAAGTCGAAGAGTCTAGTAGAATGTTCAGACGGTTTGTATCACAAAATGGACCAAACATTTTTGAGTACCGAGAGTATGGCAATGAATGGAGATTTCCAATTAATGAAAATGACGTGTTAAAGTTCCTGACTCTTTATGCTGGTATAGGTTTGCAAGAGATTCATCTAACTGTAGCCAACGATGAAATCATGAGCTATTTGCGCGTGAACTGTTCTAATATAAACACTCTTGGGATACGTTTCGAATGGATGCATGTCAAGGAAAAGCCCAAAGTGAAACTTTTTGAATGGAGACGCAGTAGGAAAAAGTCCAATGTGAAACACTTTTCAGTTTCTAACGAAAACCTGTCTCAGCTGCTTTATTTTCTGCCGAAATTGCAACGATTGGATCTAACATGGCCCGCCCCATTATGTAGAAGGCATGTAGTTGAATGGAATCATTATGAACAGATTATTAAATTGTTACAAAAATGTAATTTGCGATATATAAGTCTTCACCATGTCGACATATCCTTTTTATCCATGTTGAAGAAGATGTCACATGTAACATTAACAAGTTTACGTGAAGTGGAATTATGCGATAAGTTAAGCGAACAGACACAGGAGACGCCTGATAAGATATTGTCATCAATATGCTTGACATCATTAACATGCTTCAAACTTAGTCTTGTGACCTTTGGCAACAGACTTTTACCATTAATCGCCCATTGGACTGTAACACATCTGAAAATGTTGTCCTTGGGAGGGGTGAGTTATTCGACAGAAGAATTTGAGATGATGATACAGGGACTGCCTAATCTAGAAACACTTGTATTAGAAGGAATATCCGTGACGTCATCTGTTGTTAATCTGATCAACATTCATCTTAAGAAAATTAAATCGTTACAGTTGTCTCCGGAGTATCCGGAAAATCCATCGAAGTATTCTTCTGAAAGTTTACAATCACTTTCATACCACCCCAATCTTGTAAACTTCGCGGTACAGCAGGCATATGATGAGAAAAATCAGACACATTGGGTTGAGCGAATATATGACATATTGGTTACACTTCCTAAGATCAAAAAAGTGAAACTGACAGGATACAATTTAGTTTCTTGTTTTAGTCGAGCTTCGTATCCAATTATAGAATATGTAGAAATTGAAGTGATCATATTTGGGACAGCACTAGATGGTAGGATTTTAAATTTACCAAACTTGATATTACAGAACACGTGACTTCTAAAATTTTGAAGTTAGAGAATATTCTAAAATATTGAAGCGATGCATTTTCAAGAGATACTTTCAAATATTCATGGATGTATTGGTGGAAATAAACGATACGATACCTTAAAGTATAGTTTTACTGCCCAAACAAGAATATGATTTATAATTTTGGAATTAAAACAAGATGTTGTGGGAATTTTAGATTTAAAAATATACAAATAAAACAAAGACAAATAAATACACGTGGATACAAAATTATTAAGCTTTATATATCATCATGAAATTCAATATTGCTTCTTTATCAAAATCGATAATTCTTTTTAATAGAGCCGGTATTTTCAATTATTTTTTTTCGTTCCAAAACGTTTAAAGCTTACAAGAAAGAAACTTTTTTTCAAACTTGTAATGATTTATTTCTATTTAGGCCTACCCAACATTTTCCCGACATGCTATAGAAATTATATCAAATTAACCCTAGAACTACTGAGCCATATTTTGTAATACGGATTACGAAGTAGGGGTTGTTTTCAGTTATAAAAGTTTTATTTGGTACCAATATATAGCTATGGGTCTCCTCTATCTAGTAATACCAAAAGAAGTAAACACATGCTCCCATTAATGCCGCTGTGACGTCATAATGTGAGGACGCCCATGCAAATTTCGCAAATTCTAGCTATGTACAAAAGTATAGGCAAAATTGATTTTCGGCTAGAAATTCTACAAAAATTGAATAAATTTACAGAGCGAAATGAAAAGCATTGGTTTTATCACCAATCCCCCACATGGTCATCTTTGACGGCCGGTCCTACCCCCGGATAAGGTTTTATGCATAAAAACTTTATCACTAAAATAAGCGCAAAGTAGGGATCTATGATTAGCTTCGGTCGTTTGGGCCAAAACGCGTGCGTTTTTTTTGGTGACGGATAAAAAAAACTAGATATAAATATCTATGGACCCGGTTTTTTTATTATTATTATTTTTAATTTTGATCAACTTCACCAACATTTATTTTTTAATTTTATTTATTTATTTATTTATTTATTGGTGAAGCTTTTCAAAATAGCCGCCAAATCCCATTGAATTACAATGACTATTTTGGCTCAATTAAGACAACAGGAGAATATATGTGTTAGTTAAAGGCCCTACCCGCCGCTACTGTGATTATAAAGTGGGTACAAAGCGTGCAGCTTTGAAAGCGAAGCTAGAAAAAATACCTATAATGTAGTTTGGATTCTATCCAAACATGCTAAATGAATACAACATAGAACTGTTTGCTACGACTAATGAATATCTTATGGAAGTTTTAAAGACAGGAACCGCATGCAAAACGATGGACCAACAATCACCAAATTTAACAAAAATTCACTTTACTGTTTTAAACTAATGAGGCCATTTCGTAGACATTTTGAAAATCCAAAACACATATGTATTCTCTCATTGCTGTAAGATGTACCACTAATGATATTGTAGCGGAACCGGCCTTCGGTATAATTATGGTAGCGATTGGCAAAGTAAGGCTTAGGATCTAGTGGGTGTACGAACCATATCGTACCTGACACTGGCAAAGGAAACACTCTCACATATATGAGAACATTAGGCTCAACACCTTTATTGGGCTTCGGGCTGATCCAAGATCGGAGTGGAATCAGGAGCGGAGAGCGGCGGTTTGGATGCTTAGAAGAGAGGGAGAGCTAATTGACCAGTCATCAACCAACCACACTCACATCTACAGACAGACTGGCCCAGAGTACTATTGTACCCCGCTTATATAGCCAATGAAATACACGTGACTGAAGGAGGCCCTCTATCGTCGACATCCATTTCCGCCACAATATAAATAGTTCAAAATATAATTGGCTTGTACTTAATACTTTAAAACAGAATAAATTTTTAGTCATTGGTGCCTGTTTAAAAGCCTAAATATGTAATTTAGTGTGATGTGGCGGCCATTTTGAAAAGTGCCCTATAATAGTCTGCAATTTTTATGTCTGTGTTGAGTCATGGTACCTTCACTATGCCATTAATAAATAGTTGAAAAAAGAATCACTTTGTAGTCATTAGTGCCTATTTTTAGCCTTAATTTGTAATCCAATGGAATTTGGCGGCATTTTGGAAAGCGTCCTCCAGTAGAGTCTTCATTTTAAGTCTGTTTGAAGTCAAGATGCCTTCTTGTACCTATGTCATTAATAAATAGTTGAAAACAGAATCAGTTTGTAGTCATTAGTGCCTGCTTTTAAGCATTCTTGTGTAATTCAATGGGATTTGGAGGCCATTTTAAAAAACGCCCTCTAACAGAGTTGTTGCCAAGTTACAATATGTCTACTCTCACTTTTTTGTCATGATATGGCCTGGCTAATATTGACTGTGAAGAATAGCTTAGGATACTTTTCATGCACACGGAATCTGCCTCAGACAACGGATTCCAAGTTTCGTTAAGATCGACGGTTGCGGCGGGTGCATTAAAATTTAGAAGGGACCGAGCGTAATATTTTGTGCGCGAAGAACTTCAAACTAATTTAGCCCAAAATGAAGGTGAATTCTGTTACTTGAAGGGCCGGTGTGTTCGATATAGGGTACAATTTTGCAATTTTACATCAGGGCCTATATTGGCCCAAAACATGGCGTTTCTCGGACTAAAAAGGGAGATGCACAGATTAATTTTGTGTGCCCCAAATTTTAGGTGTCCTGGGCCCGGTCTATTGCAATTCGGTCTAATATTCATTTAGTATAATATTGTTTGGTCCAATAACCAGTCGGTCTAAAAACTATTATAGTCTAATAACAATTTCGTCTAATATTTTTTGCAATAACAATTTGGTCTAATAGCCGTTTGGTCTAATAACGGTTAGGTCTAATTATCAGTTACGTTGTATTAGGTTCATCTGGATTGTCAATTATAATTGTTTGATGGGAATTCATACTATCAAATCCAATTTATGATGACATACCTTGCTACAGTTTCATGCCGCTATGAAGCGCTTCATCACACTGGCAACATTGCTTCTTCTTCTTTCCTGAAGTTGCTGGTCGAAAATATTCGGTAAGAAATAGACAAGTACTACTTGCATATCACATCTCACCATCCGTTAGAGCATAAAATCAGTGTTGTGAATACGCTCATGGACAGGAAAGAAAAAGTAGTCACAGAACCAGCGGACAAGGCAATCGAAGAGGTAAAATTAAACATGGGCTGAAACAATGCGGATATCCTGATTGGGCCTTCAACAAGACACGCAAGGACAAGACCGGTCAGCAGAAAAAGTCTAAAAAGAAAAGCTATACGAACAGGAAAAGTCGGTTGGTCGTGGTTCCTTTTGTGAAGGATTATCACACACATTTAGGAGGATTTTCAAAAAGAACGATGTAGCGAAAGCCTTAAAAACCACATAAAACAATTCGCAATATTTTAGTTCACCCCAAGGACAAACGGGACATATCTCAAACCTCGGACTGCGTCTATGAAATCCCATACAATAATTGTAATAACACCTACATTGGTAAAACTTCACGCTTGTTTGGTACACGTCTCAAAGAACATCAAGGAGAAGGCAGCACTTGGGGTACATACCCAGTCACAGAAAAAACATTCGCTCACAGAAGTAAATAAGTATTAGATGGGAAATCCGTGACGTCATCGGTGGTTAATCTTATCAGCATTCATGTTGCGCAAAACAACCATGTCATAGGTTGGGAGGACGCTAATATTAGATCAAGGGATATCAACAGGCACAAAAGACAGATTAGAGAGGCAATTTGGATCTGGCGACGAGGGCGAAACACCATGAACAGAGATAAAGGGAACAATTTCTTACCGAATATTTTCGACCAGCTTCTGGCGCCGCCACCGGCAGCAACTTCAGGAAAGAAGAAGAAGCAAGGTTGCCGGTCTGATGAAGTGCTGTGTAGCAGCATGAAACTGTAACAAGGTATGTCACCAAAAATTGGATTTGATAGTATGAATTCCCATCAAACAGAAATAATTATCAGTTAGTCTAATACATTTTCTAAATGCGAATCTAAATGCTTAGACCAAATGGCTATTAGACTTATTGGTTATAGATCAAACGGTATTAGACTAAATGGTTGTTAGACTCAATGGTTTTAGACTTATTATGGTTATTAGATTAATTGGTTATCGGCCCAATGGTTATCGGACCAAATGGTTATAGGACCAAATGATTATTGAACTTAGTGGATAATAGGCCTAATGGGTTTAGACGAAATGGACGTAGACATAATGGATATTAGACTAGACGTTATAAGACCAAGTGGCAAATCCCCCTGGGCGCAGACTCAGGTGGCCCAATGGTAAATCATACCCAATGCTAAATTGATGACAATAGCTAAAGATGGAAAGCTGCCATTTGTAAATAACGTTGTGTTATACATACATACATACATACAAAAGTTATTTATGACGCAATTCGCCGCAAGGCAACATTGCGTTTACAAATTCATCAAAGCAGTAAAACAATATAGACAAACAAAAGTTCAGAATAAATGAGTTTTTAACAGTTTCTTGAAAGTGTTAGTGGATGTTGCACCCCTGATGTGCAGTGGCAGATTGTTCCAGGCTTTGGCAGCAGTAGCAGTGAATCTGCGTTCTCCCGCAACAGAGTTGTATCTATGAACAACCAGGCGTGAAGGATCATTTGAAGATCTGAGAGGGCGGCCGGGAACATAATAAGAGAACAATTGAGTTATGTAAGCTGGTGATTGGTCATTCAATGCCTTGTATACATAGAGCAGGATCTTGTAAGTTACTCTTTGTGCTATTGGAAGCCAGTGGAGTTTTGTGATTAAGGGTGCAGCTTCAGTCCAGCGACCTAAGGCATATATGACCCGTGCGGCTTTGTTCTGTAAGCGTTGCAAGCGAATCATATTCTTGGATGAAAGGTGAGTGAAAAGTGCATTGCAATAGTCTAAACGTGACAGGACCAGCGCACGGACAACATGATGGCATGTGTCAGAATCAATATATTTTCGGATTCTCCAGATGTTCCTGATGTGATAAAGGATCGAGCGACGAAGACTATCGATGTGAGAGGTGAGTGACATTGAACTATCGAAGTGGATGCCAAGATTTCTGATGACCGTGGAGGGTGTGATCTTCAATGAACCAATTTCAAGGGTAACGTCATTAAGCTGAAAATTTCTCATGTTGTAGATAGAGCCAGCAACAAAAAACTCAGTTTTTGCATCGTTGAGCTTTAAATAATTCACAGTCATCCATTCTCTGATTTCAGAGATGCAGCTTGAAATCTTGTCAAGAGTGTTAAGCACATCGCCAGGAATCCGAGGGTTGAAAGAAGCATATAACTGGCAGTCGTCAGCATAGATATGATAGTTGATATCATATTTCTGGATGATCTCTCCAATGGGAACAGTATAAGCGGAGAAAAACAATGGTCCTAGAACGGAGCCTTGTGGCACACCAAAATCCATTGAGATGGGGTCGGAGAGGTGACCATTGATGCTGACTTTAGAACTCCAACCTTTCAGATAAGATTGGGCCCATTCCAGTGCAGAACCGGTGATGGCGAAACGGTCCTGCAGACGTTTTAGGAGAATTGTGTGATCAACAGTGTCAAATGCGGAGCTTAGATCTAGTAGCACCACAAAGACAGCTCTCCTAGAATCAATCTCACTGAAGATATCGTCACTCACTTTGATTAAAGCACTTTCAGTGCTATGTTTGGGACGGTAAGCAGACTGGAATGGGTCTGAAAGCTTGTTATTGTTCATGTGATCAACAAGCTGCGAAGCAGCACATTTCTCAATCAGTTTTGCAGTAACAGTTAAATTACTGACAGGCCTATAGTTCTTAAACTCGTCTTTGTCTAGGGATGGCTTCTTAAGCAGTGGTGTTACAATTGCTTTGTGAGCCGCCGTAGGGAAAACCCCTGTTTGTAAAGAGGCATTAACAATGCTTGTCAGAGCAGGTAAATTTGCGTCCAAATAATGTTTCATGAGCCAGGTTGGCTGAGGATCGAGGATGCATGAGGCATTGGATGCCTTTGAGATAACATTGTGGACCTCTTCTTCAGTCATTTGGTGAAACTCGATTAGAGGTCTACAGAAAGGTGAGCAACTGTCAACGAACTTGGAAGCATCAATTTTGGTACTATTTGACTCAAGCTCATCACGGATTTTACAGATCTTATTCCTGAAGAACTGAGCAAATTTGTTGCCCAAGTCTCTTGAGTCACCATGGGCAGGCAATGGCTTGGCCTGATTGTTGAGGAGGCTATTTACAGTGTGAAAAATTGTTTTTGCATTGGCAAGACATAGCTTATCAGAATAGTGTGATTGTTTGGCTTCAACAATACATTTGGACACATTATTCCTGGCAGACGCATAGTTTTGGCGATCAGACTCAGTTCTAGACTTCCGCCATTTTCTTTCGGCCCTATGACGTTCTTGACGAGCAGAATGGATTGATTGATTGTACCATGGTTGCCTGTTTCTAATAGTCCGAGTACGCGTTTCAGCGGGAGCATGTTCATCCAAACAACCAGTTATGGTCGTGTTGTACCAACTGTAAAGATCATCAGGACTATTTACATCAGGAATGGGATTAAGATGGTCAGTCAAAGTTTTTGAAAATGCCAAGCTATCAATTGCTTTGAAATTTCTGAGAGTTTGCTTGACACGCTGAGGTGGCGGCTTTTCTAAGTTTAGTGTGAAATGAACACAATGGTGAACATACAGTAGATCATGAACAAATTTGTAATTAACAAAATTGTCATCGGGGCAGCACAGTACATGATCGATAATGCCGCCATCTCTATGAGTTGGATCAGGCACATACTGATGAAGATTTGCAGAAGCAATGATGTTTGAATACTCCTTAACATCAGGTCTATGCGGTGCCTCCCAATGAACATTAAAGTCACCTACAAGGAGCAACCTTCCTGGGAGTAACACAATATCATCCATAAAGCTGTCAAATTCACCAAAGAAATCTGATTGCTTAAACTGATTTGTTTTTGAAGGAGGGGGGCGATATATGACAACAAGGTTCAGACGACCAACATGGTCAGTGATACAGGCATGTTCGAAATATGTTGAGTTGCGTGGACTTGGTCTCAGGCGGAGCTGAAGTTGGTTCTTGAACAAAACAGCTATACCACCTCCTCTATTAACAGACTGTCTAGGAATGCTTAAGAATGTATAGCCAGGCGGTGTACATTCACCAATGATGACATGCTCATCATCATGTAACCAGGTTTCAGTTACACACATGATATCTATATCATGTTCTAGGACATAATCAGAGAATTGATCAGATTTGTTTCGAATAGATTGAATGTTCCACAGACAAACATTGAGTTTAGCTGACACCGAATCAGATCTTGGTAATGGTTTTAAATTAGATATGTTCACTCCACGGGCAGTTTGAGCATATCTGTTTTGTGAAGTTCTGTTGGTGATGATGGTAGGGATAGGATGTTGTCGCTTATCGAATGCATGGTTTCCTCTCCTTGTGGGTTTCACACTACTGATGTTAAGATTCTGTAGTGTTCTGTATACATGCAATGGTAACCTATTGGTAGTACTAGGTGAAGGCTGGAGATTTAACAGCTCCTCTCTACTATAACACAAAGGAGGCATATTGATGAAATTGATCAATATGTAGAAAATTACTGTGGTTCTCAATAGCAATCTGGCCATTTGTGAATAGCAAGGTGTGATAAATTAAGTCCAACTCCAAACTGAAGATCAATAATTGAAGATGATGCTGAAAATTGATCCAATTTGTATACCATACACATGTAGTTTGAGAGGCAATGCACTGAAGCAGAGTTAAGTTATATCCAAAATTATGAAAAATGTTTCAAATCCACCCAAAAAGCAGCGAAAATAGCAAATATTATACAGGCTGTTATTTTATTAATCATGCAGCTGAGGTTTATTGGCAATTTTGTTTAAATATTCGGCGTCTCGAAGTAGGGGCCTATCACCCCCCCCCCTTTCTTTACAAAACGTTGTTTAAAAAACGTTGTTGGGAAAAAAGGGTCATTGGGTATACAAATTTAAAAATGAGGTCATCAAAAATGTTGAAACAATGGAGCAAAGTTCTATTTCTTGTTCCAAAATTTCCAATACAAATTTGCTGTCATAAGAAAATTTGAAAGTTTCCGCATTATTTTGTGGCATTTTGATGATACAATCTATAAAAAAAAACATGGAGGTCATTGATTAGCCGCACATAAAATTGAAAAAAGAGTCATTGGGCATGCATGACTTTTATCAAGAGAGGTTCATCGGGTATATTCGACTTCAAAAAGGGGCCTATTGACAGGCACACACCACATCACTTCTAAAGTTGAATGCCCCCTCCCCGGATATAATTTCGTTCGAAATGAAATCGGTTTTATATTTTTAATCTTTTCAAAAAAATGACTCGTGTGTCAAGAACAATCATTTTGATATAGCCTGTATGTCGTATCTTTGCCTTGAACTTCAACCACATTGACTATGCAAAACAGGTCACGCTTCATTATTATCCGGTCACGTGTTACATACAATAATACAACAATCATTTTGGTAGTGTACGCAACCCCTATGTTCATGTAGTAGTATATGCACGAATGCAACACCTATAAAACTGCCGATCTACAGACCCATGTTCCGTCGCCATTTTGATAAGGAAATAGTTGACAGGTGTAATTTATTATCAACTTGGTCCAGTAAGTCTGCGTTGATTTATGTGATTCAGTTATATAAATATACACGTATAATGTTCTATTAAATACATTGAATCACTAGAAAATCTTATTTTAACGCGAAAACTTTATTTACATTTATAATTTAGATCAGTCTCAGCTAGATATGTATATAACAGTATTCAGTGGTAAGCCTAACCCGAAGCGTAGTCTCAAAGACAAACCAAGTTGCATGACGCCATGCAGAGTCTTTATCTCTGTGTTTCTACCACAATCTTTCTTTGAAAATTACTCATCTTTATTTTAATGATACCTATAGAAATGGACGCTACCTTCTTGCAAAACAGAGTGCCAGTCGATGAGGGACCTATTGGCATGCTTAATGTTGATACATTGCTGGTTATTTTCAACTTCTTGTCTTTATTCGAGAAATTAATCGCAATGAGGTAAGATAGTGATACTATTCAATAAGGTAAATGCTGACCCCTTTTTTAAAGGGGGGAGGGTAGCCTAATATAATGCTCTGTTGACAAGGGACAGTCTAGATGCAAAACTCCTAATTAGTCTAGTCACCAGATGGCTTAATTGCATGCACCTGAATGATGTATATTAACCTATTTATTCGTAATCCTTAAAGTCCCTAGTACACAAATTTTGTTGTTCCTAAAACAAAATATTGTTCCATGGGTGGGGGAAGGTCGTTGAACTTAACATGATTCAGGTGCATGCAAAGCCAACTGGTGACTCGACTAAATAGTGTTATTCTAAAAATTTGTATCGTGAATAGCGATTGTGAAAACTTATCAACTTAAAAAGGAATTTTATATAATATTTATTTGTATTTTCATATAGGGTAAGCAAGGAATGGCATCTTATAATCAAAAGCCATGCCTGGACTGTCATCGACTTCAGAGACAGAGGTCCTACCAGAAAAGTTGAAGAGTCTAGAAGACTGTTCAGACGGTTTGTGTCACAAAATGGACAAAACATTTTTGAGTACAGAGAGTATGGCAATGAATGGCAATTTCCAATAAACGGAAATGACGTATTAAAGTTCTTGACTCTTTATGCTGGTATAGGTTTGCAAGAGATTCATCTATCTGTAGCAGGTGGTGAAATCACGAGGTATTTGCTCGTGAACTGTCCTAATATAAACACTCTTGGGTTACGTTTCGAAATGATGCACGTCGAGAAACGGTCCGATGTAAGATTACCTAAACATGATTACGGAAATCTGTATCAGCTGTTTTATTTTCTGCCGAAATTGCAACGATTGGATCTGGCATGGCCCGCAGACTGGAGAAGGTATCAAATTGAATGGAATTGTTATGAACAAATTATTCAATTGTTACACAAATGTAAATTGCGTTATATAAGCCTTCACGAGGTCGACCTTTCTTTTTTATCCATGTTGAAGAAGATGTCACCTGTAACATTAACAAGTTTACGTAAGATGGAATTAACTTTAAAGTTTGGCGAACAGGAGATGGCTGGTGAGATAATGTCCTCAATATTAGGGTGCATGACATCATTGACATGCTTTAAACTCACCAGTGAGTTTCGAAATAGTCAATTGCGTGAGATCCTTGGTGACAAAATTTTACCATCAATCGCTCAATTGACACATCTGAAAATGTTGACCTTGCGAAGGGTGCGCTTTTCGACAGAAGCATTTGAGATTATGATACAGGGACTGCCTAATCTAGAAACACTTGTGTTGGAAGGAGTGTGTGCGAGGTCATCGCTGGTTAATCTGATCAACATTTATCTAAAGAAAATCAAATCGCTAAAGTTGTCTCAGTATTTTTCTGAAAGTTTACAATCACTTTCATACCACCCCACGCTTGAAAACCTTGCGGTACAGCAGGCATATGATGAGAAAAATCAAACAAATTGGGTTGAGCGAATATATAACATATTGGTTACACTTCCTAAGATCAAAAATGTGAAACTGGCAGGATATAATTTAGTTTCTTGTTTTAGTCAAGCTTCGTATCCAGTTATAGAATGTGCGGAAATTGAAGTGATCCATAAGTTAGAAAGGTATCGGAGTCTTACAGAAGATTATATATATATTGTGACTGAACCTGTGACTTCTAGCATATTGAATTCAGAGAATAATCTAAAATATTGAAGCAATGTATTATGTGTTTGAACCTTGCGGTACAGCAGGCATATGATGAGAAAAATCAAACAAATTGGGTTGAGCGAATATATAACATATTGGTTACACTTCCTAAGATCAAAAATGTGAAACTGGCAGGATATAATTTAGTTTCTTGTTTTAGTCAAGCTTCGTATCCAGTTATAGAATGTGCGGAAATTGAAGTGATCCATAAGTTAGAAAGGTATCGGAGTCTTACAGAAGATTATATATATATTGTGACTGAACCTGTGACTTCTAGCATATTGAATTCAGAGAATAATCTAAAATATTGAAGCAATGTATTATGTGTTTGAACCTTGAAGAAGTTTACCTGACAAAGCAAGAATATGATTTGTAATAATTTGCACAAGATAAAGTGTGAATTGTTTATACATTTAAAAATATACAAATATAACAAAGGCAAATAAATGCACGTGAATATTTATTTAATTTCACCACCATTTCGTCGACCGTATCACATACTGACGTATTTGCAAAATACGCATTTCGAGAAAATCGAACTTGAAAATCTGGCGATTTTTATTTGCTACATATCTAGATTAAAACATTATTGTCAATAAAAACGATTAAAATTCAATATATATAACTCACTTATCACTATCAGAGCATAACTTATTCTGCAAAAAATCTATATTAAATAAAATACGTCAATATGTGATAAAAACTAATGACAATTTCGCTGTTCAAGTGACAAATACGTCGCGCAAATACGTCAGTATGTGAAACGGCAAATTCTTCAAATTGCAGAAACGACATACTGGGCTTGCGCAATATAGGTGATCGGTAAATACGTCGTTATGTGATACAGACGTTTCAAGGTTTTGTAAATACGACAAAATTAAATTTATTAATATCTTACTAATTAAGCCACTTTGAGGCATGGTGTTTGGTGAATATATAGAGTAGAACATAACAAACTAATATACCAATTTTCTCATAAATGTTAAAAATGTCGAATACGTCAGGCTGTGATACGGAACGCTACAAAAAAACAAACATGTGTTTGCAATAGATAACGTAGCTAAGAATTATGTCGATAAAATGACACATTAAAACTGTTACTATCGTTATAAAATTTACACTAAATTTCGGCGATATATATACGTAGAAAGAATATCTTAATTTTATTCACTTGTTTTTAGCATGATTGTATCATAATTCGTTACAAAATCGCTGCATACACTCAGTCATTTATGGCATGTTCTCCCAAATTCTTCGTACGTACTAAATTGAACAACATTCACACACTTACATTACTTTACAGGCTAGGTGAGCAACACATCAAAATGATAATTACTATACTACCAGCAGATATTCTCTCTTTACTTTGTGAGTAGACTGACTCTATAAACCTGCCTCCTAAGTTAAAAAGCAATATCTACTTAAGTTTGTTCGACTTATAATAGGTGAGAAAATAAGACTTATAACATCCGTATATTGATACATAATCAGTGCACGCAGTTAGTTGCAGCACTTACGCTAGTTGCACGTTACGAAATGCATGACTGGCGCACGCTTATGTGTAATTACGAATAAGGGTCTAGACTTTATTGACGCGCGCAGTAACAAAAACTGAATCATTTTCATAAGCCGAACTCTACCATCTTCACCCTGATGTGGCAGTATTTTCAACGCCTTGAGAAAGCTTATTCTCCCGTACATCTATGCGGCGTCTAAGAGTGTACGTGTGTACACCAGCGCTTTGAGTGAACCTTTGAAATACGCAATGACGTCACTCCCACATCAGGTTGAAAAACTGTATAATTTATATTATTTTCCAGTAGACATTCTCTTTTTATTTTGCGAGTAGACTGACCCTATACAGCTGCCTCACAGGTTAAAAAGCAATATCTTCTACGTTATTTATTTACAGATACTCCATTTTACTTCAAAAAGCATGTTTTCCAATCTCCTTCATTCGTCAACACTTACTGTCTGGGTTGACGACTGAGAAACTAAATTTTTACGTTGAAGAGTATGCTGTCCATTCCCCCTCATTCGCCAACACTTACTGTCTGTGTTGCCGACTGAGATACTTCATTTTACGTGGCAGAGTATGTTGTTTATTGTACCGCACTCGTCAACAATTACTGTCTGGGTTGACGATTTTGATACTTCATTTTTATATGGAAGAGTAGGTTGTCCATTCTCCCTCATTCGTCAACACTTACTGTCTAGGTTGAAGACTGGGATACTTCATTTTTACGTGGAAGAGCAGGTTATCCATTCTCCCTCATTCGTCAACTCTTACTGTCTGGGTTGAAGACTGATTAACTTCATTTTTACGTGGAGAGCAGATTGTCCATTCTCCCTCATTCGTCAACACTTACTGTCTGGGTTGAAGACTGAGATACTTCATTTTTACGTGGAAGAGCAGGTTGTCCATTCTCCCTCAATATTGGGGTAAGCAAGGAATGGCATCTAATAATTAAAAACCAAACCTGGACTGTCATCGACTTCAGAGACAAAGGTCCTACTAGAAAAGTTGAAGAGTCTAGTAGAATGTTTGTATCACAAAATGGACCAAACATATTTGAATACCGAGAGTATGGCAATGAATGGCAATTTCCAATGAATGAAAATGACGTGTTAAAGTTCTTGACTCTTTATGCTGGTATAGGTTTGCATGAGATTTATCTATCTGTAGCCAGCGATGAAATCATGAGCTATTTGCGCGTGAACTGTCCGAATATACACACTCTTGGGTTACTTTTTCGTAAACGTCGAGGAAGTGTCCATATGAGTACCTCAAAACGATTACCTGCATCAGCTGGTGTATTTTCTACCGAAATTGCAACGATTGGATCTGACTTGTTTCGTTGACTGCAACTGCCTTGTGATTGAAAGGAGATGTTATCACAGTGAACGAATTTTTCAATTGTTACAGAAATGTAATTTGCAATATATACGCCTTCACGGGATCAACCTGTATTTCTTATCCATGTTGACGAAGATGTCACCTGTAACATCCAAAAGTTTACGTGAGATGGAATTATGCGTTATAGACAGCGAGGAGAAGATGGCTGATGAGATATTGTCCCCAACAGTAGGGTACATTATATCATTAACATGCTTCAAAATCTACGATGATGTACTTAGTTATAGAGAGATCGATGGCGACAGCTTTTTGCCATCAATCGCTCACTTGTCACATCTGAAAATGTTGACCTTGCAATATGTGGGCTATTCGACAGAAGCATTTGAGATGATGATACGGGAATTGCCTAATCTAGAAACACTTGAATTAGAAGGAATATCCGTGACGTCATCGGTGGTTCATCTGATCAGCATTCATCTTAAGAAAATTAAATCGTTACAGTTGCATCAGCATATTTCATCAAAGTATTCTTCTGAATGTTTACACTCACTTTCATACCACCACGCTTGAAAACCTTGCGATACAACAGGCATATGATGAGAAAAATCAGACAAATTGGGTTGAGCGGATATATGACATACTGGTCACACTTCCGAGAATCAAAAATGTGAAACTTACTGGATACAATTTAGTTTCTTGTTTTAGTCAAGCTTCGTATCCAATCATAGAATGTGCAGACATTGAAGTGATTCTATGTAGTAAAACTTTTATAGGAATACAACCTGTGATTGTGTGTTCTGAAATTATGATGTCAGAGAATATTCTAAAATATTGAATACGTGTACACTTATCCGGTGTTTCTATAACTAAATTTCACCAACATTTATCAGGATTGTGTCATTAGCCACGAGCTTAAAGCCTACAAGAAACAAACATGTGTTTGCAGAAGATAACATACAAATAACGTAGCTAAGAATTATGTTGATAAAATGGCACATTAAAATACTATCGTTATAAATGAAAAATTCCTTTAAAAAGGAATGGGGTGCCTAATAAGAGCTTTGATGTGATGTGCTGAAATGTAACCGTTTGGATAAAATTGACTATAAAACAAGCGGATTGGTTTCAAATAAAAGGAATAAAACTCCAGTTACGATTTCGTTTACTATTGTTGGGCAATGGAAGGGCCTATATAATGGGGGGTGGTATTGGAGCAGAATTATTCTATTCAGGATATTGCATATTTAATTCTTCAGAATTGTTTTTTCCTACAGGTGTATTTATGTCTTATGATTGACTGCATTGGTAAAGAAGACAAGAAAAAACAATCAAGAACACGTATTATTCAGTGATTTTTTTTAAAGATATGAATGTAAACATTTAGTGTTATACATACTAGTACCACAAAACCACTTAAGGGTACATACTCTAGTATACTGGTTTGATTGACAAAAACAAAATTTTTAGCAAGGCGATATGACTATTAATAAGGTGAAATTTTGAATTATGGTAGATGGTTGTTAAGGACGCTTATTTGTTAGGCGATGTATGTAGTCTCCTTCACCGACAGTTTCTGTCATTTCTAACGCTAGTCGGCAACCACATACAGTATTAGACTCGCGTCCAGTCCTATAATACGCTGTGCCTATGAATATTGTGGACTGTCACACACTATTAAGAAGGTCTATGGGCAATACATTTGCGTTGGTCAAACATGGGCAAAAATTTTAATAGTTTAATAAAGTATATAGTTTTAATATAGTTTTAAGTTTAATAAACATATAAAATCGGTACCCAATTCATTATGCTTGGTAATTGAAAAAGTTCATAGAAATAAAATCAAGGATCGAATGCGTTTTAGTGTCCAAGTTATCCTTACCATGCTAGCGGTTACAGAATTTGAATTTGGAATAAAAAATACCCAACTTTTGCGATCAAAAACACAATATTACACATTTTGGACATACTATAGCAACATACATAGTGCCAAACAACATAGAATAGAACATTCGACGTCAACTTGTCCAAGTATTGAAGAAATGTGCTCTGAAAACATTAAGGAAGTACGCACAATATTTTATATTCAAACACGTGTGAAACCACTGTGGTGAAACTAGAAGCGCTGAGTTACATTGGCCTACGAGACTGCCTGGTCTTTAGCTCAACAACATTTACATTTTTATCTTGTATTTTACTCTTGGTAGCAGCCCCAGTAGCAGCACTGGCAAAGTTGATTACTTTTGTTTGCAGTGGTCTTTCAAACCGTGCACATGGTGCAGGGTCCTTGAAACATTCCTGTAGGAACTCATCTTTCCACCATAACTCCCTAAACGAAAGACGATTAGCATGCACCCTTACACTTCATCAGGCATTTTCTTACAATATGCCAGAAAGTGTACAAAATAAAGTCTTCGAGAAGGTGCTCAGCACAATATTCCTAGTGTCCTTCTTTAGAGGTGCCTTTTCAAACAGATGCCAAACTAAAGAACTTCTAGCTGATCTAGTAACTGTTCACCGCCTGGATGCTCCTGGACTTTGATGGAAAGAAATTATACCACTTTGTCGTGAGTCTGCATATGCATTGATAGTACTCTCTAGTGTTTGATCCACTGATTGTCTGGCAAAGGAATTGGACGACAACCTCACAGATACACCATCTCGTTCAAGTTGTTGTCTTTTTCCAGGATGAGTGTAATCCATGTTCAACAGCCTGAGATAAGCAATATTGCGTGCATAATTGTGGCGATTTGCAGCGAAGAAAATGTCAATCGTTTCCCCAAGCATGGTGTAAAAAGATCCACCTAGTTTATGAATCAATGAGTGGTGCAATTAAAACAACAGATACTGATCTGTGTGAGTGTCCTTGTGGTATACTGGCGTTTCAAGGCTGTCGTTTTGGCAGCGTGGCAGAACTGGTCCTGAGGATCATATGTAGTTTACAAGCACGCAAAGAATACTTTGTAGGTGCTAATGGGGGGGGGGCTTATTTAATATCACTGGCGCAGTCCAGTTACGCCCTAAAAACTTAAGATCATCAAGTTTCAAAACTGCACTTTTGGAGTTCTTCATGGAGGAATATAATCATGACATGTCTAAAGCAGTTCAAGGACGGAATGTTGTTGTCCGTGCAACAGATGCCGATATCATGATTATCCTTCTTTATGATGCTGTATATGCCAAAGCCAATTTGGGATGGATGTAGGCCATTGAAGTGATAACATAAGAAGATATCTCCATATCACTGCGCTAGCAAATTACCTTGGTCCAATTATTTGTAATCACGCTACCATGCACTAACTGGATGTGACTATACATCAACCTTCTTTAGGTTGGGATTAGTCAACCCAGGGCCGTTCCGACCATTAGGCCAGGTAAGGCGGTCGCCTAGGGCGGCAAACGCAGAGGGGCGCAAAAACAGAGGTCGAAAAAATAAAAAATGGAGGAATGGAGAAAATGGGAGGGATAAAAATTAAAGAAAAGAAGGAAAACGGTCGTGGGCAGCAGTGGTGTAGCGACAGGGAGAGTGGGGGCAGGTGGGGGCACGTGCCCAGGGCTCCATCATTAGGGGGCGCCGAATTGACCAATTCACCATCGATTCTGCGCCCATCCAAGTGATGAAAGTCAAAATTTTCGCGCGCTTCACGCGCATTTCACTACAAAATCATTTTAAAGATTAATTTATCATTAACTATAGCCAAAATTTATTTGTGGTAGTTCCTATTTAAAAGCAATTTATAAATCATTATAGCCAATAGTTTTAAGAATCGGGGTGAGGGGGCATACATACATACATACAATCATTATGTATCCCTAGCCCTGGGCGTCATAAGCCCTAACTACGCCACTGGTGGGCAGTATACAAATCAAATAGGTCAAAACTGACAGGTTTTCAAGGGGTAACCACCTTTAACACTTTTTTTGGTATACTTTGGTGGGGCGGCAGGGAGAGGCTTTGCCTAGGGCGGCAAAACCCCTAGGAACGGCCCTGAGTCGACCCACTGAAGATATCTGGAAAGAATGCTCTCCATCTCGAGGGAGAAAGCACAACCTTTTACTGATATCAGCTTTGTAGAAAAATATGTGTGTTCACCCTATGATCAGGGAGCATTATCATCTTCTTCATTTTGCGTCACTCGGCTTACACGCGACACGACACGACGCACCTTGTCTGTCGGGAGACGGTATAAGGGCGCACACCACCAATAACGGTGACTGTGCAGCGATTAGGAAAGAAGTAAAAGAGGAACAAAAAGTGGGATTCATCTAATCCTGTATGAAAAACATTAAAGGTACGTGATTACGAAGACGATTAAAATCACAGAGGTATACTGCAAATAAAAATATTTAGGTTTCTGTAACACTTTTTAAACACATGAACGTGTTTATTAAGAACTGAAAATATTTCATATCCACATTATCTATAAATTACTGGTATTTTCATAAACCTCTACTACTACATATTACACATAACATTTTGGCCAACACCACTCCACTGGTTGCCAGAGTCAAGATTCATCAACTCACATTTCTCGGCCATATACTGTGTCTTGAAGACGGCGAGCCTGTGAAAGAATATGCCCTTTAGGCCAAATAAAAAAACAAGTTTGTTTCCCGTAGAGCTCATTTCGTTTTTGATGGCTTATTTTGCATATTATAATTGTTTTCATTCTTTCAACAACAAAAAAGAAAAAAAAACCGGAAAAACACAAAAAAAATAATGTAAAACACCATTGCAGTACTGCATTGAACTGAATCCGCCCAATACTCGTGTGTAATTTTGTTGCGGTTTTGGGTGTACAATTGTAGCAACACAGCAAGAAATATAGCGAAGTTTTAATGTTTTCCTGAACGACGCTGTTGTTATGAAAAGTTTTAGTTTATTTTGGCTGATTTTTTTTCACATTTTTTGCACGACATAGATCAGCTGTAGATTGCGATCCAATCCCAGGATTGGCAGCACAAAAATATTGAGGTTGGTTGACATATCTCTTAAAATACAAAGTATTAAAAGTCACTTTGTTTACCCTGAAGTCACAAACACAAAGATAAAAACACACACAGATTCAGAGATTTGTATTTTTCTTTGCGAGGCAATGAAGACTTGTTTTAAATCAGTTAAGCTTCCAAGACTTCAACACTGAAGCAAAACATCTTGTTTCAGTGAGCAAATATATAAAAACTAAGACAATTAAAGAACAGTTCTGTTTCTATGTGTTCCTTACAAATTAAAAAATATCTATTATGATTTTTAAATCTTCCGGTCGAAAGGGGATCATAAATATTCTTGAATATGAAGAAACATGGCCTATGGTTTGTGGGTGGGGGTGTGTGTGTCGGATAACCCCGCTATAAATTACCATTGCAGGCTTTTCATTTCAAGACATGGATCTAAAAAAAATAATAAAAATAAAAAACCGCATTTCGCATTTGACTTTTTAGACCTGCTACAGGAAACAAACATGTTATGTTTTGGTCTTATATTCCACCACATGGAAAGAGGAAATCGGTACGGCCGCGCACACTGTACCTACACTGTCCAGCATCTCCTGGGAGATAGTGAAGGGATGCTACAGCCAAACAAAATTGTGTCGCTTGCCCAAGATCGCAATAATTGGAGAAAGCTTGTAGTCGCCTGCTCCGCAGCCGACTGATGATGATGATGATGTGGCGATAAACCGCCTAGCAACAGTTTTAGAATAGCAACCGCCTGGGCACACAGTGCAAGAAACGTGGCGCGTACAGCTTCCTGACCCCATTTTTTCGATTTCTCTTTTAGGTTGGCCTTTTTGTTGTTGTTTTATTTTTACTTGATCAATTAACAATTTACTGCTGATATTTAAACGCATTCCTATTTGTTTACCTTTGAGAAGTAAACATCGATCATCATTCTTGGATCTACGGGTATACTGATAATAACGAGTTTAAAAAGATAACTCCCCGCTAAAATTACCAAACATTTATTCGCATAATTTGACATAGGCTACAAGTTGTTGATTTGAAAAATTTAAAAACCTGTGAATAAATTAAACACTTTCCTACCCTCCCAAAGTTCTCGGTCAAAATTAAACACATTTGTCAGTGGAAGCACTAAAGTAATCAATTTTGCAAGCAGCAAATTATTTGTGAGTTTTAAGTGAAATTGGCGGTATATCACCCTCCTTCATTCAAAGGGAATATCGCCAAAATTTCAACGGCAAATTCCACAAATTTAACAATTCAAAAGTGTGTACTTTTTCAATTGGTATAATTCTCATTCCAAATGAAATCGACTATAATTATATTTTTAATATTTTCTAAAAAATGACTCTTATGTCAAGAACAATCATTTTGATACAGCCTGTATGTGATATCTTTGCCTTGAACTTCAACCAAAATGAATACGCAAAACAGGTTACCCTTTATTATTACCTGGTCACGTGTTACATACAATAATACAACACTCATTAGGCAGTGTACTCAACCCCTCTCTGTGCATGTAGTAGTATATGCACGAATGCACTAAACTGTCGATCTACAGACCCATGTCCTGTTACCATTTTGATAGAGGAAACTGTTGATAATTGAAATTTTAATTCATTGTCAATTTTGCCAAGTAAGTCTGCCTTGATTTATGTGATTCAGTTATATAAATATACATATATAATTTTCTATTAAATACATTAAATCGCAAGAAAATCTTATTTTAAAGCGAAACATTATTTATATTTATAATTTAGATCAGTCTCAGCTAGACATGGATATAACAGTATTCAGTGGTAAGCCTAAATCGAAGCGTAGTCTCAAAGACAAACCAAGTTGCATGACGCCATGCAGAGTCATTTTCTCTGTGTTTCTACAATAAACTTTCTTTGATAATTAATCATCTTTATTTTAATGATACCTATAGACATGGACGCTACCTTCTTGCAAAACAGAGTGCCAGTCGATGAGGGACCTATTGGCATGCTTAATATTGATACATTGCTGGTTATTTTCAACTTCTTGTCCATATACGAGAAATTAATCGCAATGAGGTAAGATAGTGATACTATTCAAGGGACAGTCTAGATGCAAAACTCCTAATTAGTCTAGTCACAAGATGGCTTAATTGCATGCACCTGAATGATGTGTATTAACCTATTTCTTCGTAATCCTTAAAGTTCCTAGTACACAAATGTTGTTGTTCCTAAAACAAAATATTGTTCCATGGGTGGGGGAAGGTCGTTGAACTTAACATGATCCAGGTGCATGCAAAGCCAACTGGTGACTCGACTAAATAGCGTTATTCTAAAAATTTGTATCTTGAATAGCGATTGTGAAAACTTATCAACTTAAGAAGGAATTTTATATAATATTTATTTGTATTTTCATATAGGGTAAGCAAGGAATGGCATCTTATAATCAAAAACCATGCCTGGACTGTCATCGACTTCAGAGACAAAGGTCCTACCAGAAAAGTTGAAGAGTCTAGAAGACTGTTCAAACGGTTTGTATCACAAGATGGACCAAGCATTTTTGAGTACGTCAATGAATATCGTCATTTACAACACGAAAATGACGTGTTAAAGTTCTTGACTCTTTATGCTGCTATAGGTTTGCAAGAGATTCATCTATCCGTAGCCAGCGATGAAATCATGAGCTATTTGCGCATCAACTGTCCTAATATAAACACTCTTGGGTTACGTTTCAAACAGATGTGCGTACAGGAAGTGCTCAATGTGAAACGCTTTTTAGTTCCTAACGAAAACATGTATCAGCTGCTGTATTTTCTGCCGAAATTACATCGATTGGATCTGACATGGCCTACAAACTGCAGATGGCTATCAATTGAATTAATTTGTTATGAAAGAATTATTCAATTGTTACAGAAATGTAATTTGCGATATATAAGCCTTCACGAGGTCAACCTATCTTTTTTATCCATGTTGAAGAAGATGGAATTATACGTTATTGACAGCGAACAGGAGTTATTATTCTCAACAGTAGGGTGCATGACTACAATAACATGTTTCAAACTCACCGGTTCGTGTCCTGAGAAGATTGATGTTGACAGACTTTTACCATCAATCGCCCACTGGAAACATCTGAAAATGTTGACCTTGGTGTTTGTGCTTTATTCGACAGAAGCATTTGAGATGATGATACGGGGATTGCCTAATCTAGAAACACTTGTATTAGAAAGAATATCCGTGACGTCATCGGTGGTTAATCTGATCAGCATTCATCTTAAGAAAATAAAATTGCTAGAGTTGTCTCCACGTATTGCGTCAAAGTATTCTTCTGAAAGTTTACAATCACTTTCATACCACCCCACGCTTGAAAACCTCGCGGTACAGCAGGCATATGATGAGGAAAATCAAACAAATTGGGTGAAGCGCATATATGACATATTGGTTACACTTCCTAAGATCAGGAATGTGAAACTGACAGGATATAATTTAGTTTCTTGTTTTAGTCAAGCTTCGTATCCAATTATAGAAAGTGCGGAAATGGAAGTGATCTTATTTAGTGGAGTAGAAGATATATATGGGGATCTCCAACCTTACACAGAACCTGTGACTTCTGAGGTATTGAAGTTAGAGGATGTTCTAAAATATTGAAGTGATACATACATGTCGTTATGAAAACGACAGAGTGCCGAATACGCAAAATTGATGTTCTGAGTAAACGATGTTTGAAAATCTTGGTACCATTCCATTGGTCATTCTAGCAATTGAGAACATCCTTGACCACTCATTTGAAATGTATATTATAGACGAATTACATTTTAAGCATTCCTAGACCTCACTGGCAGCCATAACTGGATTCCCGCCGGCTACAATGCACACAAAATGTGAAATGATTCGGCCTTGGCGGGGAATTTAAACTGCACTCCATCACCCGTTTTACACCTGTAGACAAAAGAATGATGAATGTTTACAACATAATCATGACAATAGAATTCCCTTCGACAAAACAAACAGCGTCTAGTACATGGTCTATTGCCTTTTACGCACGGTACAAAGAAAATAAAGTCAATTATCGGCTCACTTTTTTCGTATTTAATACCTGCGGAATTATCCCTATTGTATTATTCTATTAACCCTCCTTGTCCGTGCATCTTCTCTAGGGGTTAGTCGGATTTTATTCGCACAATTGGGTGGTCAAACCACCAGTTCGGTGCAGCATGGACCCAGTAATAGCCGACCAAATCCTGACCATGACTTGCCTCGTGGGATTCGTCTATAGAAGTGAACGTGCATGAATTTGCAATACTTGTATCTTCTGAAAGAATCGATATCATCCCTCCAAAATCATTATATTGATTTAATCGTAACTACTTGATTATACTATTGATTCCTGATTGTATTTAATATTCTTGTTTCATATATTTCGTATTACTTTGTTGAGTTTTATGTATCACATGAATTTTGATGATTGATGAAAATAAAATATGAATGAATAAATGAATGGGTATTTACTGCTATTCGGCTTTATGCTAAATCCAAAATGTCTCTACCGCTGCGCAGAGAGTTATATACAAGGTCAAATACGCATTCTACTACGTGTAAACCATTACGCATTCATAATTTTGGGCTTTTGTGTAGAAATTACTAGTTGTCCTTAGGCTGTAGACTTTAATTTTGATATATAAGTTATAAATAGTCATCCCTGTAATGTTTGGCAAAACCTCGAGGATTTAAAAGCATAAATAACAATATTGGCCTATTTTTTGCGTGTATAATTTTTGGGATTTCACGAGGGCGCACTCACATTATTAAGCCATAGCGATATCATGTGGGGGAATGTTTGTACTTATATAGGAATCACTGGATTGAAGATACATATAGCTATCCATTAGTATCAAATATAATATTATAGGACATTTAATATAGAAAACTCGGAGTTTCTAGCTATACAATACTACAGATCATTAATCGCACTCAGGCGCGATTCGTCCAAATCAAAATTTCGGTATCTACGCCCGGGAGTAAGATTTGCCATTAATATTTGGTGGAAATAAAAGATCACCTGATGATGATGATACAGGAACTGTCTAATCTAGAAACACATGTATAAGAAGGAATATCCGTGACGTCATCGGTGGTTAATCTGATCAGCATTCGTCTAAAGAAAATAAAATCGTTACAGTTGTCTCCATCGATGTCGTCAAAGTATTCTTCTGAAAGTTTATAATCACTTTCATACCACCCCACGCTTGAAAACCTTGCGGTACAGCAAACACATCATGAGGAAAATCAGACAAATTGGGTTGAGCGGATATATGACATATTGGTTACACTTCCTAAGATCAAAAATGTGAAACTGATAGGATACAATTTAGTTTATTGTTTTAGTCAAGCTTCGTATCCATTTATAGAATGTGCAGAAATTGAAGTGATCCTATATAGCAAAGTATGTGGTTTGTAATTATTACAGTACCTGTGACGTCTGAAATATTGAAATCAGAGAATATTCTAAAATATTGAAGCAATGCATTAACTGAGATGGGTTAAACCTTGAAGTGGTAAGAATATGTATTATAATTTTTGAATTTACACAAGATAAAGTGTGAATTTTACATTTAAAGATGTACAAATATAACAAAGGCAAATAAATATCCATGAATATCTGTTTATTAAGCTTTATATAATCTGTTGTGACGATAATTGATTCGATAATTGAATATTGATCATAGTGCAGTAAGCCATGATAACCATTCATCAAGTGAACGTTTTTATATACGTTGCACTGACTGAAGCGATGGTTTATTTGTGCGTTGTTAATAAAGACTTCACTCCTTGTTAACCCTGCAACCTATATCAGACGTGCTCTGGCTTGGCTCATGTTGATTAGTTAGATTGGTCAACATGATGACGATTATATATATTGTCATAATGTCTTGCACGTGAATCATATTCAGTTATACTTATTATGATGCGATGTAACTCTGGTAAGACTTTATATTAATACATGGGCAATTCCAAGCAAAAGTGGACATGACCCAAAACATGAAAAATGCTCAGAAATTCAAAACTACAAGTGCTGTAATCATACTCTTTAAATTAAGTCGACTTGCAGTTACATTATTGCATGTTTATTATGAATTTTCTTTGAAAAACCTGTTTTTGGCCAAATTTGTTACTTTTTTAAGTGAAAAAAGACCTATATTTGGGATCTCATTTGCACATCTTCATTAAGGTTTTATTTCATGTTTTTTGTTTTAAATTGCTCAAGGAATATTGAAATTTACATATTCTATAATGTTTTTCATGTTTTTTTATCTTGTAAATGTATTTATTATGCAATTTGTTTCCGTCTTTTTGGGCGGACAAACTGTAGCACGAGTTACCGTAGCACGAGTTACCATGTTTTTTGCAAGCCAAAGTAAAACTATGAAGGACAAATCTTTTTATGTATATCAAAATCAAGCTATTAACATAGTAGTTACTTATCATAATCAATTAGGCTTTATAGTGTTTTTTTTGTTTTAGGACACCATACACATTAAAGTGAGTGATTTTTTTGGCATGTCACGGCTCGTAGCACGAGTTACCGTTTTTCACAGCTGTCCCATACGTATAAAAGTTGATATCTGCATTTAACAATACTATGAGGATCTGGCCTTGAATGTTGGGTATTAAAATACCAAAAATAAAGATTCCACTCAAATGAGTTTAAAGGTTGGAGCATAAAGTTTGTCAAAGGACGCGATAAAGTGTAGCACGAGTTACCATGGAATTGCCCACATACATTATATTATTTTGATCAGCTTGTCATATAATAATGTCATAATAAATTGTTATACTTAATTTCTGTTTCATCTGATTAATTTCGTGATAGTCATTCCCGTTTCCGTTCACTCCGTCATCCCTTGGGACTCCAAATCTGGTACCTCGCTCTCCTTCCCCATGGACTAATTCCCCAATTTAGATTCGTAACACATGGTGGAAGGATCCTTTCGGTCAATATTTTTATGTTATTTGGAGTCCCGTTTGCATTTTTGTTCATTTCTCGCATACATTCGCACACATTATACACACAAGATTGTTGTGAGTTGCATCGCGGCATTTTTCATCACAAGAGTTGACAGCTGGGTTAGCAAGGACAATGTGTAATGCACGTAACACATATTAAATGTAAGTCTTGTTGTTTTGTATAAGTTTATGGCAAACTAGAATTTATATTTATTTTATTATGTATTGGCGAGCTAGCAAAAATATTGTTGTATATGCATTGTGATCAAGCAGACATTTAGGCCTATTCAATTTCAGAAGCGTGGATAGTTTTGGGGGCAATGCCCTGTAAGTTCTTTGTTTGGTGAAGTATTGAAGTATAACGATTTTAGGATTTTCGACTGTGATTTTTTTTACTACATTTTTTCGTATTTAGAAATCGGGATGGCCATCTATTTTCTGAAAGAACCCAATGTTAGGTAGAGATTGGTCAACCCACTAAAGATAGCTGGAAAGAATGCTCTCCATATCGAGGGACTGGGTTATATATAAGAAAGCACAACCTTTACTGATATCAGCCTTGTAGAAAAATATGTGTGTTCACCCTATGATCAGGGAGCAAAATCATCTTCTTCACTTTGCGTCACTCGGTTTACACGCGACACGACACGACGCACCTTGTCTGTCGGGAATCGGTATGAGGGCGCACAAAACCAAAAGTAAAAAGAGGGACGAAAAGTGGGATTCGTGAAAGATATGCCTGCATGAAAAAATTGAATGTGCGTGAGTACAGTATAAGTATAGGCTGGGATTATTAAGGGATTACGAAGACGATTACAATCACAGTGATATACTGCAAATAAACATATTTAGGTTTCTGTGCATTTTCCAAACACATGAACGTGTTTATTAACAACTGAAAATAGTTCATATCCACATTATCTATGAATTACTGGGATTTTCAGAAACCTCTACTCCTACATATTTCACATACAAAACAAAACCTAACACTTTCGAAGCGAGCAAAAAAAACTAATTTTAATTCATTCCCATACAAACTAATTCGAATTTTGTCCTATTCTGTCTCACAAAATAATTTTTCATGGAGAAAATGCGAATATTATTTAATATTTTAGGTAAAGAAAGTAAATATGCAAAATCGCTTTGATAGTAGCATAGAACTAATAATTATTCCAAAACAAATTTGACGTTTGAAACAGCTCGGTAAATAAATCGGCAAATTTTGTGGCGATAAACCGACTACTAACAATTTTCGGTTGTGTGCACGCAATGCAAGAAACGTGGCGTGTACAGCCTTCCCGACCACATTTTTCGACTTTTCATTTAGGTTGGCTTTTCGTTGTTGTTTTATTTTTACTTGTTCAATTAACAATTTACTGCTGCTATTTAAGCGCATTTCTATTTGTTTACCTTCGAGAAGTCAACATCGATCATCTTCCTTGGATCTACGGGTATACTGAGTGAAATTCCATAGCCGTAGAGTGGCTGCTTCCTGACTTGATCTGTAATCGACGTTTTAAGGACGTGTACAGATGAAGCAAGTAGTTGCTGTATCAAGCCCAGGTAGACATATTATATATAAATCCTGTTCCATCAATCTAACATTCTGCTGCACTGCCCCCGACTTGGGACGGGTGGTGATGGGTTGAGCGCTTTGTTCCCGGAAACCCTCCCTCTCCAGTGCAGCAACTGTTGACATCAGGGAATCACATTACAGTAGTGGCTATAACTCCCTTCTTTCAGACCAGGAACTGTCGGTATAAAGTGTTGAAACCAACGTGCCAAACTCCCATTTGGCAACGGGCCAAACTTAACAACCAAATACCAAGCAAACCCTTTGTCATGGATCTGCAGGGCATGACTTGCACTGTTGGAACATCTTGATGTGTGCAAGTTCCATTAGAGGTTAGGCTGGTCACAGGATCCTGGTCCTATGTAGGGAAGTAGAGCTTGGTCATTTATTCAACTTCAGGTAGATCGAGTGGTGGCATATACGGACGGTTCACCAATTCTCAGTTTCCAAATTGTCTGTTGTTGCGTGCAAGCCATAGAGTGTATGAATGGCATTGTAGTCATATGTGAATGACCTGCATGTATCAATAATCAGTAAAATACAGACAGCAGATCCAGTACTGAAAGAGTATTTTCAACTAGTATTGTGCCCCAAACGAAATCATTCAAAACACAGCTGGAATTACAATGTATTTACTTCTTGTATTGTATTTATTATCAAAGGGGACTATGAGTCCCCTATATTTGTTCTAAACCACATATTGATTGTTAACTTAACCATGAATTTATTTTATCTTCATGGTTTCAACTTGTTCTCGTAAAATGGCTTCTTTCCTCTTTTCCCTCAGACCAAATCCAACCTTATTTGCTTTTTTTAACCAAATTCCACTTTAGTTTAGTTTCTCTCCTGCACCCTTTGTCCCGTTCGCACCATGCCCGATTTGTCAACTTTCATGTCAGAGCACAAATTCACTCCGTCTAAATTTAGTAGCGTACTCAATTCACATTCCCAAACTTCAGATAATTCATGTAACATTGACCTAAACCTGTGCTGCAAATGCAAATATTACGACACTAATTCAATTATTAATGAAAATGCCCTCCGCCAAAATAAATTTTCTTTATTCCACCACAACACCAGAAGTATTAATAAAAAGGCTAGTACTATTGTGGATTACATTTCGATTCTAAATCATGATTTTGACATTATAGGTTTTACAGAAACCTGGTTCAATTCAACCGATGAATCCAATTTAATTGACCTTGACAACTATGACAGAATAGACTGTATACGCCCCGATAGATCTGGTGGAGGTGCGTCCTTATTCATCCACTCTAAACATAATTTCATTCAAAGACCTGACCTTAAAATAAAAGCCACTCACTGCGACTCTGTTTTCATCGAAATCCCTGATAAAAATATAATCGTTGGCGTCATTTATAAACCAGAATATGTCGATTACCATCAGTTCATTTCTGACCTAGAATCAGCCCTGAATACCATCTCTAAAGAAAGGAAAAAACGTTTTGTCTTAGGCGACTTCAATATCGATCTCCTAAAATTTGACCATAACCATCAAGTCAATACATTCGTTAATCTGATGTACGCCTATTCATTTTTCCCCTGTATTGATCGACCCACCCGAGTCTACACAACCAAGACCGGTACTACAATCTCGCTAATTGACAATATTTTTACAAATGATACTGATAACCAAATAACTTCTGGCAACTTGGTTACAGACCTCTCAGATCATTTCCCAAATTTTATTTCTGTTAAAGGCTCTCGTTTTGATAACATTTCTCAACCTATAACTAAACAAACAAGGCAATTCAAACCAAATAATATTAAAGGTTTCAAAAACTCCCTGTCTATTGTCAATTGGGATTTTATACTCCACGACGATAATCCTGAAAACTCATACACGAAATTCATTAATAAAACCACTGGCCTATTAGACATCCACTGCCCTATAAGAACAACTAAAATGTCCAAACGTAAATCACCACGTAAGCCCTGGATCACTACAGGCCTTGTTAAATCAATTAGAACTAAAGATAAACTATATAAAAAGTACATCTCTAAACCTACATCAGAAAATAAACTTAAATATACTAAATATAGAAATATATTAAATAATTTACTACGTACAGCCAAAAATCCCATATTACCGCCCAAATTGAATCAAATAAATTTAACATGAAAGAAACTTGGAAAACATTGAATAATCTTCTAGGTAGAAACAGACGTACCAAATTACCCGACTTCTTTAAAGATAAAGATGGCAAAAAATTACCAATTCAACTGAAATAGCCGATAACTTCAATATTTTTTTACCAACATAGGCACTAAGCTAGCTGAGAAAATAACTACTCCTGACGATGACTACATCTCTCCACTAAATTCATTAAATCAGCATAGCAGTATGTTCTTAAACCCAACATCCCTGACGAAATAATTAAAATAACTAAAAACTTAAGGCTAGCAACAGTAGTGGCTTTGACAATATAAGCACTAAACTACTCAAAACAATAATCAATGAAATAGCCCTGTTCTCTCACATATTTTCAATAGGTCCCTACTCACAGGCATTGTCCCATCTTTACTCAAGATCGCAAAAGTAATACCAATTTTTAAATCTGGTGATAATCAGAATTGTAGTAATTATAGGCCGATTTCAATATTACCTTCTGTCTCGAAAATACTTGAAAAATAATATACACCCGGCTTTCTGATTTCATTGCTAAAATAATATCTTAAGTTCCCACCAATATGGTTTTAGACCAAACCGGTCCACATACATGGCAATAAATGACCTTTACTGCAAAATTACAGGTGCGTTAGACGAAAAATTGCATAGTCTTGGGATATTCTTAGACTTAAGCAAGGCCTTTGATACCCTCAACCATGATATACTTCTCCACAAACTAAATAGCTACGGTATCAGAGGTCTTGCCAATCTATGGATAAAAAATTATCTTTGTGAAAGAAAACAATATGTCGTTTATAACCACCAGAAATCTGCAGAAGGTGACATAATATGTGGTGTCCCCCAGGGATCAATCCTTGGGCCACTTTTATTCCTTTTATATATAAATGACCTCCCACTTTCATCTCCTTCCTCCCATTTTATTATTTTTGCTGACGACACCAACATTCTTTTTTCCCACAAAGACCCAGAACAACTTGAAGAATTAATAAATAAAGAACTCAAGAAAATTTCGAACTGGTTTAAATTCAATAAGCTTTCATTAAATATAGATAAAACTAACTTCATGATCTTTAAAAATAAATACAACAATAAACCTGACCATAATTTTAACA
This sequence comes from Amphiura filiformis, assembly GCF_039555335.1. Taxonomy (NCBI): domain Eukaryota; kingdom Metazoa; phylum Echinodermata; class Ophiuroidea; order Amphilepidida; family Amphiuridae; genus Amphiura; species Amphiura filiformis. The sequence goes on along the minus strand of NW_027305558.1, from coordinate 52,029 downwards.
TTGAAATTGATAATAAAGATATCGAAAAAGTAGAAGTAACTAAATTCCTAGGTATTTTAATTGATAACAACCTTTCATGGAAGACCCATACATCCCATATATCAAAAATCGCTTCAAAATATAACGGCATAATTAGGAAAGTCAGACCATTTTTAAACCAGGATTCCTCCAAACACTTTACAACACTCTGGTGCTACCATACCTCTCCTATTGTACACTGGTATCGGGTGATAAAAATAATAGTAACTTGGAATCCCTTTTCATTATGCAAAAGAAAATCATCAGAACATGCACTTATTCACTTTGGCTGGATCATTCAACCCCTCTTTTCATTTCCTTAAAAAAACTAAAAATTCGTGATATTTACACGTTTCAACTAGCAACTCATATGTATCGTTACCACCATGACCTCCTCCCACAGGACTTACCAAATAATCATTTCATGACAAATTCCGAAATTCATAATTATGAGACCAGACAGGCCCTTGACCTTAACATCGCGACGACAAACACACTGCTAGCCAAAAACACAATTAAAACCCAGGGACCTACCACTTGGAATTCACTGAACGACGACATTAAAAACTCTTGCTCCCTATCCTCCTTTAAAAACGAATGAAAATTATATCCTGGATCAATACCACTCTGAAACCGTCAATAACGAGTACGCATCAATCATGTAAATTTCCTTACCCCCCCCCCCTGATGCTTTTTTTTTTTTTCTGCACCCTCATTTTCATGGATGTTCTAGTTCATATCAAAGTAATTTTTGTCAAATATATTCATGTGGTATATGTATATGTACCTAATATGACATCCATTTACTGTTTTTCTTTTCTTTGCAAAAATGTTATTTTCATATTTTAATAAATTATTAAATTCTATGTTTTTCATTGTAATATTTTCATGTAACCTTGGGTGCCATCAGCCACACGCTCAGCGTTCTTGATGGCATCCACATCTCATATAATTTATAATGTATTTGATTATCTGTATTTAATAATAATTTGTATATATGTGAGAAGAAACCAAATAAACTTGAATTGAATAAACTTGAATTGAATTGAATGTTGCTCTTAATGCTGTTCTCGCCACAGTACCCAGTGCCTTTTTGGTTTCTTTGTTTGTGAGGCCAAAGAACTTGAAGCAGGTTCGAAGTGTGTTGTTTACGAATCCTCTTGATCCCACCTCTACTGGATTAGATCTTTTTCTTTCTGAGGTTGGCCTGTGCTAAGTTCTCCTCAGCAGGTACTGTGAGTTCAATTATGATGCCTTGCTTGTCTGATGGCGAGTAGACAGTTATGTCTGGGCTTTTCGATATTGTCACTATCTCTGGAGGAACATAGCTGGGCGATTGTCTTCATCCCACACTACTTGCCAGTCCTCACAGCTTGATGATGTTGTCCTTCTGGGTTTTGTGCCATGCTATATTTCAGTATTTCGTTCCAGTCTCAGTTTTGAATGAAATGCCGGTGATTTTCTGTTGATCTCCGTCGCCTACTGTCCCAAATCTAGCTTTCAAAACAGCAGCAACTAGTTGGTGGACTATCTCTCGGAGTACCATGTCATGTCTCCAGTTGTAACGGCCTCTTCTAAGAGAGTACTGGCAGCAGTTGAATATGTGCAGCACTGTGCAGCAGTTGTAGCCACAGAGAGTACACTGGCCTAGTGGGTGTATGTTCCCGGTCTTCAAGTTGGCAGGAGAAGATAGTGTGTCTTGGATTGGGTTCAGGTAAAATTTCAGCATCTCAGGTGACCAGGAGTAGAGGAGACTATTCCATCTCTGTGTCCACGTGCATGGATGTTTCCCACCCGAGGAAGCGACCTTGTTTTGCCATTCCATATAAGGAGACAAGTGGGTGCTCTTCTGAAACATCTTTGGTGATGGATGATAGCGTGCTCCTATGCTCTTGCTTAGACATCTGCTCTTGGCGCTTCTGACCCTTGATGAAGCCCAGGGACTGTTTGAAGTCTGTGTTCTTCAACTGGTATCTTTCAGGAAGAGCACAACGGAGAGGGGACATGCTTGGAATAAGCCAATTTGGTACATAAACCAATCTGAAGTCCATTTCTGGGTTAACCTGTGAATAGTCATTTTTTGGTCAAAATTAATCACATTTTTAGTGGAAGCACTAAAGTAATCAATTTTTAGCAAGCAGTAAACAAATTATTTTTAAGTTATTAGTAAAATTCGCGGTTTCACGTTCCTTCATTCAAAGGACAATATCGCAAAAATGCAACTGCAAATTCCAACAAATTTAACAAATCAAAAAAAGTGTACTCTTTCAATTGGTATAGTTTTCACTCCAAGTGAAATCGACTTAATATTTTTCATATTTTCTAAAACATGACTCGTGTATCAAGAACAATCATTTTGACACAGCCTGTATGTCATATCTTTGCCTTGAAGTTCAACCAAAATGAATATGCAAAACAGGTTACGCTTTATTATTACCTGGTCACGTGTTACATACAATAATACAACACTCATTTTGGCAGTGTACTCAATCCCAATGTAGTAGTATATGCACGGATGCACTACAGTAAACTGTCGATCTACAGACCCATGTTACCATTTTGATACGGAACTAGTTGAAAAGTGTCATTATCAATTTTAACAAGTTAGTCTGCGTTGATTTATGTGATTTTGAGATATAAAAATACATGTAATGTTCTATTCAATATGGTGTGTTTAGACGGTAGCCTACTTTCGAATGTAACTTACAAGCGAGCCAGCAATTAAATTATGCTACCAGCGAGTGTGTGTATTGGGACACGGGACTTACTTGTAAGCCAACTCACTGGTACATTATGCCATGATTATGTACAATCACAATATTATTTGGATCATCAAGGTAACTCATGCTTACATGCGAGTTACATGCAAGTCTTGTTCACATTGACCTTACATTCGAAAGTAGCTCGCTACATGTAAGATACTCTTACATGTAAAATCGTCGAAAGTAACTTGCATATAGCTACATGTAAGTTTACATTTGAAAGTACTTACAAGCGACTTTACAAGCGAAACGAAAATCTTATTTTAACGCGAAAACTTCATTTAATCAGTCTCAGCTAGATATGGATATAACAGTTTTCAGTGGTAAGCCTAACCGAAGCGTAGTCTCAAGTTGCGTGACTCCATGCAGAGACATAATTTATCTGTGTTTCTACAATAAATTCTTATTCCCCATCTTTATTTTAATGATATTAGACATGGACGCTACCTTCTTTCAAAACAAAGTGCCGGTCGATGAGGGACCTATTGACATGCTTAATATTGATACATTGCTGGTTATTTTCAACTTCTTGTCGTTATACGAGAAATTAATCGCAATGAGGTAAGATAGTTTTACTATTCAATAAGGTAAATGCGGACCTTTAAAAAAGGGGGAGGGGTAGCCTACTATAATGCTCTGTTGACAGGGGACAGTCTATATGCAGAATTCCTAATAGTGTTATTTTGTTGATTTGTATCGTAAATATATCCGTTGTGAAAACTTATCAAGGAATTTTATATAATATTTATTTGTATTTTCATATATAGGGTTAGCAAGGAATGGCATCTTATAATCAAAAACCATGCCTGGACTGTCATCGACTTCAGAGACAAAGGTCCTACTAGAAAGGTTGCCGAGTCTAGTAGACGGTTCAGACGGTTTGTATCACAAGATGGACCAAACAAATTTGAGTACCGAGAGTGTGGCAATGAATGGCAATTTTCAATGAACGGAAATGACGTGTTAAAATTCTTGACTCTTTATGCTGGAGTAGGTTTGCAAGAGATTCACCTATCGGTAGCCAGCGATGAAATCATGAGCTATTTGCGGGTGAACTGTTCTAATATAAACACTCTTGGGTTACGTTTCGAAATGCGCGGCAAGGTAACGTCCAAAGTAAAGGTACCTAAACACGATTACGGAAATATGTATCAGCTGCTGTATTTTCTGCCGAAATTACAACGATTGGATCTGACATGGCCCGCACACTGGAGAATGTATAACATTGAATGGAATTGTTATGAACAAATTATTCAATTGTTACACACATGTAATTTGCGATATATAAGCCTTCACGAGGTCGACCTATCTTTTTTATCCATGTTGAAAAAGATGTCACCTGCAATATTAACCAAATTGCGTGAGATGCAATTTTACGTTAAGTTAGGCGAAGAAGACGCGGCTGATGAGATATTGTCCTCAACAGTAGGGTGCATGACATCATTAAAATGCTTCAAACTCACCGGTGAGTTTGACTACCCGAGTTTGACTACTCGTGACAACCTTTTATCTTCCATCGCTCACTTGACACATATAAAAATATTGACCTTGCGATGTGTACACTATTCGACAGAAGCATTTGAGATGATGATACAGAGATTGCTGAATCTAGAAACACTTGTATTAGGAGGAAAATCCGTGACGTCATCGGTGGTTAAATTGATCAGCATTCATCTTAAGAAAATTAAATCGTTACAGATATTCCCGCATAGATTGTTTTCAAAGTATTCTTCTGAAAGTTTACAATCTCTTTCATACAACCCCACACTTGAACACCTTGCGGTAAAACAGACATATGATGAGCAAGATCAGACAAATTGGGTGAAGCGAATATATGACATATTGGTTACACTCCCAAAGATCAAAAAAGTGAAACTGACAGGATACAATTTAGTTTCTTGTTTTAGTCAAGCTTCGTATCCTATCATAGAATGTGCAGAAATTGAAGTGATCCTATATTGGAAAGTAGATTATTGTGATTTTACAGAAGCTGTGACTTCTGAAATATTGAAGTCAGAGAATAATCTAAAATATTGAAGCAATGCATTAACAGAGATGAGTTGAACCATGAAGTAGTTTAACTTACAAAGCAAAAACAGGAATTGTAATTTTTGAATTTACACAAGATAAAGTGTGAATTGTACATATAAAATATACGAAATATAACAAAAGCAAATAAATATCAATGAATATTTAATTATTAAGCTTTATATATTATCATGAAACTCAACATTACTTCTTTATCAAAGTCGAGAAATTCTGTTTAATAGAGTCGGTATTTAGAATAACTTTTTTTTTCTTTCCAAAGCGCTTAAAGCTTACAAGAAACAAACTTATTTTCAGCCTTTTAGTGATTTTGTTTCGATTTAGGCATACTTAACATTTTCCTGACATGTTATAAAAATAATGTCAAATTAAGAAGACGTAACTGGTTTAGTGTTAACATGTCGATTATGCACCCAACGAGGGGTTTTGTTTATTAAATGAGCCGTATCTTTGTGTGATGTGCCCTGAGTAATTTAATTTGATTATTTATCTTTGTTTACAATTAAAATCTATTTCATGAGACATTTTAGGGATTCCTCTCTCAGGCATCAAATTGAGCAACAACAAATTGAATCATTTCTAATGTTGAATAGTTTGGAATTCCCCTGAGATTGTAAAGTGAAAATGACATAATGATTGGGAAAACCCCACAGGAAGTAATGTAATGTGTAAGGTTAATATTTATAATTGTTCTTGGGAATTTCTCATATTACATCGTGTGTTGTAAAATAGCAATTGGCTATTAAAACAATGGAATTTTCCGATGCTTGGTAAATAAGAAAATGAAAACATAATTCTTCACAGTTGAATGTTGTTCTGGGCTAGCTAATGTGCTTACAGTCCAATTTCTTCAAAGAAAGGAAATTGCAAACCAGAACTATTTTATGTAGTCAATGTACTACTACCTGCCAGTGTTGTCGGAGAAGATCTAGACTACGTCAAAGTGCGTACCTCTTCCACGAAAGGAAATTATATTCTTCTGTCGACTTGATGAAGTCTGGTTTATAAAACAACACATCTGTCAATTGGAAACGACCTGTTTCCTGAAGAAATTGTGTGAAAGGTGAAAGTAGCACCATTTTGGAGATAGAGAACGGCGCAAGGAGTTAAGTCTTTGGAGAACTGCGGAAGGAGTTAAGTGTGAAGAAAGCAGCGCCATTTCTGAGGATTTTAAACGTAAAGGATTTTACGCATGGGATTATAAATGCAAGTGTACAATGGACTTCGATGAACAGTTATTTTCGCAGGACACTGAATCAGGATATACACGTCAGCCTTCCAGAACATTGCAAGAACTATTATGATCACCCAAAAGAAGACTGCTGCTTAAGTACTGAGTAGTTACCTAGCTGGGGGTTACAACCCCCACATCTGTATCTTCAGCTATGTGTTACACCCTACAATTATGTAACTTGCATATGTATGTATATGTATCCCCTATATCCAGTGACCATAGGGTGCATACAGAATTGGGGTCAAAGGTCACTGAGGGGCATTTCTGGTATATAACCAAATACCTTAAAAATGCTTCTTTTGCCATATATTACATAGTACACATATGCATCGACTATACCAAGTGCCTTTCAACAGAAGAATATAATTTCCTTTCGTGGAAGAGGTACGCACTTTGACGTAGTCTAGATCTTCTCCGACAACACTGGCAGGTAATAGTACATTGACTACATAAAATAGTTCTGGTTTTCGCACATAATTGGGGTCAAAGGCCATTAAGAGGTAAAATCCCGGTGACAACAAATCTCATGACCAGGGAAACATTTTGCAGTGGTCAAATTTTAGAAATGCATCTGTAAGGGGTGCGGGGTTTAACCTCAATAACAACAAACTTAATGACCAAGGGAACATTTGGAACATTTTGAAGGGGTCAGGTCAAAGTTTATATGGGGTCAAATCTTAGAATTACATTTTCTGGACATCTGTAAGGAGTACGGGACTCAAACTTGGTGACAACAAACCTCATAACAAGGGGTACATTTTTGGAACATACCTCCACATTACCAACACGCCCCAGCTAGGTTTGTGGTCTATGACCACCATTTGTCACTAGTTACATTTTTTGTATGTGCAGTTGTTGTCATATATTGTATCAATCATGTTTTACTATCAATTAAAGACTTAGATATTGTTAACTTAATTAATCAGTGTGTTTGGGATATATTAAGCGGCTCGTAACATTTGATATACGAAATCTTTCAAACATGCCCGCACGTAAAAACACCTTAATATTTAATTTTTGGTATATTCTGGAATCCAAATGAAATCATCTACAATCTGACCAACACCACTCCACTGGTTGGCAGAATTAAGATTCATCAACTCAAATTTCTTGGCCATATACTGCGTCTTGAAGACGACGAGCCTTAAAAATATATGCCCTTTATATTCCACCACATGGGAAGAGGAAGCCGGGACGGCCGCGCAAACTGTACTTACAGTATGTCCAGAAAGCTGGTAGTCACCTGCTCCGCAGCCGACTGATGATGATGATGATGGTATATTCTGGTACTTTTAAAATACTACGTGTGTTTACAGAAGATAACACACATGTAGCTAAGAATTATGTCGATGCAATGAATATCACATTATTTTATTGACGTGTTTGTATCATAATTCGCAACAAAATCGCTGTATACACTCAGTAATGACACAATTCAAAGACTTGCAAAGTACATTAGTTTATAGGCTAGTGAACAACACTACCAAATAACAATTCCTATAAAATCAGCTTTCTGATATACTATGATTTTTCTCCCTTCGATGTTTAGTTTCAGACAAAAAAATTATTTGAATGATGGCTGCGTGCATCGAATTTGAGGGCAGATTTTGACCAAACCTTGCGTAACCTTAAACCTTAATCAAGTAACAACATATTTGTTTGGCTTTTACGAAATACGTGAAGAAACAAATGAAACTCGTAACATCGTGTATTGATATACAATGGCGTACATGCAGTTGGGCGCAGCACTTACCCTAGTTGCGCGTTGCGTAATGCGTGACTGGCGAGAGTCAAGGTGAAATTGAAGGGCTTAATGTATTAAGGGTGCACAACGTCGATTTGCATTATTTAAATCAATATGCTATTGAAAAATAACACTCAGCACACGTCTAAAATGCCTCATCTCGCTATCCTAGAGCTGAAGCATGGGCCTTATACTGTCACACGTTTCTCCTTTTTTTCTTTCATGTGACACCTCTCGTCGGTCACGATTTGTTTTGTTTTTTTAGATATAATACTATATTACTGTTATATAGTAACCCGTCACACTATTCCACAAGCACTGGCTTTGTCGATTCCATGGTACTCTCGATGGTTATAGTGTACCGTCCCTTGAGCATAAAATTTTAGCGCTACAAAAACCTGGGTTCGAGGATCAATTGCATGGCTTCTTCTAGTCTGATGGCCTAAATGTGGAGTTAAAATGGGCCATTCCAGACAATAAGTGCACATCCGCTATATAGACATTTTCAATAAAAGAAAATTCAGGATTTTCAGGTTTGCTTCCTGCAAACGATTGCAGTTGCCAATGTTACTGGAAAAAACTTGAAAATACAATAACATGTAAAAAAATTGTCCAAGCCCCTCAAATTTAGGATTTTCGATTGTGGATTATTTTTACTGGATTTTGTCGTATTTAGACACTTGGAAAGTCTGGATTTCCAGCAATCATAACTGGTCAAAAAGTCCCGAAGTCCGAACTCCTCTAGCTCTATAGGATATGTCCATCTATATCTGAAAGAACCCAACTGTCGAGTATATGTAAGAGGCTTCTGCGGCAAATCTGTATGTTTCATGTATAGCATCATTATTTTGATCTAATGGGTTGGACCAATTTCTAAATATTCGCTCAAGGCGGAGCCGCACTCTGGTTACACGATTCCCAAACATTAGTTTGAAGGCCATTTACATCAAGTCAGTTAAGCTTGTGTCCCACGTCAAAACTCGAAACTGTTCCGATTTTGTTCAAATGTATTGCAAAATATCGCACATATTACAAGAACTCTGACATTATAGTTTCACCTACCTACAACCAACCACTTTGGAGTTATTGGCAAAAAGGTCAATGGTTGAAATAGGCTCCTTAGTGATCTAACACAGAAACTTATTCCAATTTTGATTAAAATTGTCTCAAGATGCTTGTTTTGTTATAATCATTCAGAAAAGAGCCTGAATTTGCACTATCTACGATGTTTTAACACCCCAGAAGAAGTCACTGCCTGTTGAGTCCAATTGATATGTTGACGTATTTATCCGCGTTACCTAGGTAACGAAATGTCGTCAATGGTGAAACCTTTTCCTTTTTCTGAATTATTGTAACAAGAAGCAGTCCAGAGCACAGCAAAGAAGTACATCCCTAGAAAGATGAAACGGAAACAGCCGTGGATCTCTCAGCAGACCTTAAACCTAGCTGATGACAGGAAGAGAGCAAAGGCAGATGGAGGAAAGGAAGAATGGGCACGCTTAAACAAAGAGGTCTCCAAAAGTGTTAAGGAGGACAAAAGAAACTACATCGAAAGGAAATGTGTGGAAATGGAAAGATGTAAGGGTGACTCAAAAATAGCTTTTGGTATTGCCAAAGAACTTACCAAGAAGTGGACCCCAGGATGGATGTTATAAATGATGAGAAAGGTAACACTCTTACCGAAAGTGTAGACATCAAAAGGCGATGGGTTCAGTATAGTTCCCAGCTGTTTGAGGCACAAGATGACAAGGTGTATGTACAGTGTGAAACGAGTGAGGAAGAACCTCCACCATTGAGATCTGAAGTTGAGCTTGCCATGGAACAAATGAAAATGCTAAGTCACCTGGCATTGATAATGTAGCTTCTGAGTTGTGGAAGGCAACTGGGAAAGAAGGATAGACCTAATGTGGCGTCTATGTGGTATCATCTGGAAAAAGAAGAAATGGCCGAGAGACTGGTGCAGGGCAGTATTTATTCCACTGCCAAAGAAGGAAATTTGAAAGAGTGTGCCAATCACCGGACCATCAGCCTGATTTGTCATGCAAGTAAAGTGCTTCTGAAGATCATCATCAAGAGAATGAAGAACAAAATGGAGGAAGAAATAGCTGATGAGCAGGCAGGATTTCGTGAAGGAAGGGGTACTAGGGACCAAATTGTCAATATCAGGAATGTGATTGAGAAATGCAGAGAGCATAGACTTCCTCTTTACATGTGCTTCATAGATTACAGTAAAGCTTTTGACTGTGTTAGCCACCCTCAGATGTGGGAAACTATGAAAAGATGGGTTTCCCAAGTCATCTTGTGGATCTGATCAGCTGCTTATATGAAGACCAAGAATCGGCAGTCAGAACAAGTAGTGGAGACACAGATTGGTTCAAGATTGGAAGAGGCTTACGACAGGGCTGTGTGCTATCACCAAACCTATTTAACATCTACTCTGAAGACATAATGAGAACAGCTTTGGAGGGGTTTGAAGGTGGAGTGAAGTTTGGCGGTACAAGAATTACTAACCTGAGGTACGCCGATGATACCACTCTTATTTGTAGCAGCAGAGTAGAGCTGATTGAACTTTTGAGGCGCATCAAAGAGGCCAGCGAAGAAAAACACCTTCTCCTGAACACAAAGAAGACAAAAATAATGGTTGTAGACAGAGAGCGGAAAAGTGATGAGTTTGTGATAGATGGACAGCAGATTGAGGAAGTGAAGCAATTTGAATATCTGGGTTCAATGATTAACAACAGTGGTGACAGCACAACTGAAATTAAGAGAAGACTGGCTATTGCAAGGACAACTGTGCAGGGCATGTCAAGCATATGGAAAAGCAGAGGCCTATCCATTGACCTCAAGGTACGCCTACTTCGTGCAACTGTGTTTTCCATTGCCACTTATGGATGCGAGTCTTGGGCTATGACCAAGAATGATAGGAAAAGAGTAGATGCTTTTGAGATGTGGTGTTACAGGAGGCTTCTACGAGTGACATGGAAAGACAGGAGAACAAATTCCTGGATCCTCGACAAGATTGGTACAAGTCTAACCATCAGAAGCGGCATAATGGAGAGAAAGCTGAAGTACTTTGGCCATATTGTCAGGAAACATGGAGGTGTAGAAAAACAGATTTTTCAAGGGGCTATGGAAGGCAAACGAGAAAGAGGACGTCCACCAACATCTTGGACTAATGACGTGAAGCTGGTTTCTAACCAGGGAATGCAAGGTGCAACGCACTTGGCATCAGATCGAGTGAGATGGCGTACTCTTGTGAAGACCACAGCAGCGCTACACAGCGCCACCTGACACAGAGAGAGAGAGATTGTAACAAGACAAACATTTTGAGACCATTTTTAATCATAATCGGGTAACCTTTATGTGTTTGACCCCTGTGGATCCTACATTTCAACTTTTGACATTTCACTAATGACTTCAGACTGATTTGTCATAGGTAGGTCAAACTATATATTTTCTGAGTCCGTGTGAGCAGAGGAATAACTATTGTTTTTAACCAATCGGAGCAATTTTGAGTTTTACCTGTGACCTCATATATCTTTTATTGCTCAAGGGTGCCCACTTGGCACCTGTAATTGTTGACCTCTAAGAATGTTAGGCATTAACTTTAAACATGAAAACTTGACACTGAAGGGAATATACAATACTTCACAACATAACAGTAATGAAAAGAAAAGTGTAAATGTTCGTCATTGTTCGGCCCAAATAAACCCAAAAAATGACCGTCATATAGAGTACTGAAGTGTGACGTCATCAAAGTTTCTTTTTTTGCATTTCAGCATTTTCATGACCATATTTCAGTTGAACATAATGAAAAACATCCACAGTCCAAATTTGGTTGGAATCGGATCATGAGGGCCCGAGATATGGCCGCATGAATACCTAATTAGCCCCATTGAAATCAGTGTAAATTGGTCTGGTTCCAAACAGTTATGAACCAGGCCAATTTGCACTGATTTCAATGGGGCTAATTAGGTATTCATGCGTCCAAATCTCTGGCCCTCATGATCCGATTCCCACCAAATTTGGACTGATGTGGATGTTTTTCACCATGCTCCACCGATACTTGTTATTCAAAACGCTGAAATGCAAAAACAGTTTTTTGTGACGTCATCACTTCGGTACTCTATAGCCACCATCCTTCATCTAGCTCGTCCAAATCCAAGAGGTGCCCGTCATCTAGTCATAATTATGATGTCTATGGCAGAGACATGAAATGAGTGACAAAATGAATTTTGAAAACTTTTGAACCCTTATAAACATAAGAACGTGTTATTGTTACAGTCCACGCTCAAAATAAGAAATGCATTTCATAAAAATGTGTTCTATTTCAAACATGATGTTAAACAAAGACAATAGAAAGTCATCCTGATGAGTTATTAGTGGAACAATTATTACTTTATAGGCTGATTAGTGATCAGCAAAGTCCAGAAATGCGTCAAAAAGATCAGTCCCTACACACTAAGATCAGTCCCTATAAAAGTATACGTCATGTTCTGTGCGACGTATGCTATAGTCCTTATGGTGATAACGGGCTAGCTGCACCAGTCACACGCCTTATTGGTGAAACCAACACTAAACACGGCTCACACTAAGTACTGTGGTAAGTACTTCATCATGTTCAGTTCACCCGTTTATACATGCTGATTGTTTGAACTTTTAAATAGCTTTTTATCAGTTTATGCCTATATCATTACGTGTGGTGTTTCAGATACTTCATCTGGAAACTGCGAATGGGAAACTTTCTCAGACATTGTACAATGAGGATGGCATTTTATTTCTTGGATTTACGGCCCTGAAGCTAATATGAGCTATTTGCGGGGAGGAAAGAAATTTTAGTGACCGCTTATGGGTTCGAATTTCAGACAGCTTTCACATTAAGCTCCCGTGGCCAATTGGTTAAGGCACATGCAGATCTCGTAAACCTGAGGTCGTTGGTTCGATTCCCCGCGCGGGATCACTTTTTCTACTTGCCGTCTTTATTCTTTGCGACGGCGAACCTGTGAAAAAATCGAAAATTCTCATCAAAATGATAAGAAACTCATCATGACTACCTTGCAATGTTAAAAATGATTATATTCTTGTCAAAAAAACCCCACCTCATTTGAGTAGTTTGTCTTGTCACAAATGACCGAAAAATTAAATTTGAATAGGTTGTCTTGTCAGAGAGGGGCGTAACTGAATCTTGTCAAAATGAAATGCGTAATCTTGTCAAATAAAGAGTTTGATATCTTGTCAATTTGAACAGTTACTTGTCGAAATAAAACGGAAACTATAAGATTGTCGGTTCAAAGTGATAATATACCTATATAATTATAACTCAAAACGCATAGGGAAGCGGAATCAAAATAAATGAATAGGGATTCTATTAAAAAATGAATAGTACAAACTTAGAGTGTACGTGTATCTTTCCTTGAACTTCAACCAAAATGAATATGCAAAGGTCATGCTTTATTATTTCCGTCATGTGTTACAACAATCATATTGGCAGTATACACGACCGCTGCTAGATGCACAAACCGTCGATCCATGTTCTGCCACAATTTTGATAAGGAAATAGTTGACAGGATAATTCATTATCAATTTTGTCAAGTAAGTCTGCCTTTGATTTATGTGATTCTGTGATACGTAACAAGATTCTTAATACACGTATGTTACCGATGAACCGCGCATGATACACATGTTCTTTCTACAGGAGAATCTCAAGATATTTTAATGCCTTATTTTAGCACGAAAACTTTATTTATGTTTATAGATCAGGAGTATAGCTAGATATAGATATAACAGTATTCAGTAGGAAGCCTGAACCGACGCGTAGTCTCAAAGACATAACAAGTTGGAGGACTCCGTGTAGCTTCATATACCGTGTTTCTGCAACGAACTCTCTTTGATAAATATGTCCATCTTTATTTTCAGTGATACTTACAGAAATGGACGCTACCTTCTTAAAAAACAGAGTACCGGTCGATGCATGACCTATTGGCATACTTAATATTGATACATTGCTAGTTATTTTCAACTTCTTGTCTTTATACGAGAAATTAATCGCAATGAGGTAAGATAGTGGTACTATTCAATAGAGCATAATGCTGATAGCAACCGATCGGCAAAAGTGATGCATACTGGGAACTAATACATGGAAAAGGGCCACAATCGCAATCTCAGGGGACGGATTCAATAACTTTTCATTCCCAGCATGCATCACATTTGCCTTTTGATTGCTATCAGCAATATGTACTAATATAAACTTATGATACTCTTGCCATAAAGGATTTTACTAGAATAGTGTAACCTGACACCTCATTTTAAGTTTATGGTTTCGTAATCAAATTGGACGCAATAACTTTCAATAAGCCTTTTATTATTGATATTAGTATTACAAAGACATGCTTGTGTTTTGTTCCTTTGCTGATATATATTTATATTATATTTACTTAAATGAACCACAGTTTGGAACATTTATTATAGGCATATTACATTAAACAGTTATATTTTGGTCATGATGAAATTATTACAGTAAAAGTAGAACACGCATAACACATAATATTTTTGGTTGGCCTCTTGAATCTTGCCACTTTCAAGTATGTTAATCCACATAACTAACTTCTTTCAAGTCCTGTGAACCACATAAAACCTATTCATACCCATTCATACTGTTGTGTCATAAATGATAACAGCTATGGGATATATCCCAACATTCCTTGTCGTAAAGCAACACAATCGCTTGTTCCGCAGTATTAAAAAGATACAAAATACTTCACATTCAAAGTTTAATTAAAACACTCGCTTTGTTTAAAAACAGAAGCTCAATGCTTTAATTAAGTTTTCAGAAGCTATCCACATGACCCAATATCTGAGTGATCTTAGTTATTTTCCGGTCTGTACGTTTACTCTTCAGATCCACTGCAATGCATACAGGGATAACACTTATTCCTGAGAGGATCCTTGTCTCCCACCTGGTTACAAATAAATCCTATACCTATCTCAATATGCAAGAGGTGTCAGGCTAATATAAAATTACTATAACAGATTGAGGGTTTCAACGGGAGATCGGTAGATTATGAAAGCAAAAGGGTAAAATATTTTCTTACCTTGGCTACCTTGGTTATATCATGAACCATGTATCATGGTATGTATGAAGGGACTGAAACGACTTATTGATGTCTATTTTATACGACCTTCGATTACATGCGAATTGCACCGAGGGCACGATCTGGCGCGATGTTTGATTTCTTAATATTTACTCATGTTGCCCTTCAAAATGCCGAAAAATCATCAAGCTATTCCAATATTTTCAAAAGTTATAGGTCAAATTGTGTAAAAGCTCTATGATTTTTCGCGCATAATTTCTGTGTAACGTTGAGAATCACTTACATAGGAGTTTGGAGACAAAAATATGATAATTTTAGGGAAATATAGAACAAACAAATTAAACATTTTTCCTGGAATGTGTACACCATACTGTTCCTATTGATTTCGATTTACACTATTTTTGCCCAAAATAAAGGTAAAATGTTGTGTTCGCGGACCAATTTTCAATTTTACACTATTTGAGGGGTTAGGGGGGATGGAAATTTCTTGGGAGTTGGTTATAGGGGTTGCAATTTTCTTTTGCGGTTGAGTTAGCAAACCAACTCATTGGGAAGGGGCTGTGTTGTGTTTAACTTCCCAACTTCTAACAAAGATCAAGCTGGTTTAGGGGTTCTGCATATAGACTGACCCTTGTGAACAGAGTATCATTGTAGTGAGGCATTGTGGGTTGCCACTTGCCTGATGATTTGTGAGTAGAATGTATTTTACAAATGAGATGGTGGCTCTGAAAAGAGCCATTTATTGTAGGTGCACCTTTCCTACTGAAGATTCGGTGACTTGTCCACTGAAGGTGCTGTGGCCCAGACAAAAAGACATAGAATACCCCTTCCTGCATACTTATTAAATGTCTTTAACAAAGTAGACTGCTCCTTGTCTACCGACTCAAAATTAGCGTGTACAGTGATCTATGCAGACCTAACGTCCACTGATATTTTGACAAATTTATAGAGCCACTAAATATAGAAAACATGCCACTGAATCATCAGTATTAAAGAAAGGGGCTCATAATAACCCACAACTCTGTTAAGAACCTCCATCTCAATACAAGGGAGAGTCTAGATGCAGACCTCCTAATAGGTTGATTCAGAAGATCTGTATCATGAATAACCGCTGTGAAAACTTATCAAGGAATTTTATTTTTCATACAGGGTAAGCAAGGAATGGCATCTAATAATCAAAAATAATGCCTGGACTGTCATCGACTTCAGAGACGAAGGTCCCACCAGAAAGGTTGGAGAATCTAATAGAATTTTCAGACGCTTTGTATCACAAAATGGACCAAACATTTTTGAGTACCGAGAGTATGGCAATGAATGGAAATTTCCAACGAACGAAAATGACGTATTAAAGTTCTTGGCTCTTTATGCTGGTAGAGGTTTGCAAGAGATTTATCTATCTGTAGCCAGCGATGAAATCATGAGTTATTTGCGGGTGAACTGTTTCAATATAAACACTCTTGGATTACCTTTAGAAATAATGCGCGACAAGGAAACGTCCAAAGTAAGAGTAGCTAAACACGATTATGAAAACCTGTATCAGCTGCTGTATTTTCTGCCGAAATTACAACGACTGGATCTGACATGGGCCGCACATTGGAGAAGGTATAAAATTGAATGGAATTGTTATGAACAAATTATTCTATTGTTACAAAAATGTAATTTGCGATATATAAGCCTTCACGAGGTCGACCTTTCTTTTTTATCAATGTTGAAGAAGATGTCACCTGTAACATTAACAAGTTTACATGAGATGGAACTAAACGTTAAGTTTAGCGAACAGGAGACGGCTGATGAGATATTGTCCTCAACAGTAGGGTGTATGACATCATTAACATGCTTCACTCTTACCGGTGAGATTGTGTATAGAAATATTGAGATCGATGGTGACAGATTTTTACCATCAATCGCTCACTTGACACATCTGAAAATGTTGACCTTGGACTATGTGCGCTATTCGACAGAAGCATTTAAGATGATGATACAGAAACTGCCTAATCTAGAATCACTTGTATTAGAAGGAACATCCATAACGTCATCGGTGGTTAATCTGATCAGCATTCATCTTAAGAAAATTAAATCGTTACAGTTATCTCCGCGTGGTATGTCAAAGTATTCTTCTGAAAGTTTACAATCACTTTCATACCACCCCACCCTTGAAAGCCTTGCGGTAAAGCAGGCATATGATGAGGTAACACAGACAAATTGGGTTGAGCGAATATATGACATATTGGTTACACTTCCTAAGATCAGACATGTGAAACTGACAGGATACAATTTAGTTTCTTGTTTTAGTCGAGCTTCGTATCCAATTATAGAATATGCAGACATTGAAGTGATCCAAATTAGGGCAGAGGAGATTCACGAGAGAGTAGTACCCGTGAAGGTATTTAAGTCAGCGAATTTCTAACTGTACATGCATTATTTTGCAAGAGATGCGTCCATGCATATGCATGGCTATATTGGTGGAAATAAACGACGCGATACCTTGAACTAATTTTACTGCCAAAGCAAGAATATGGGTAATTACCAAGGACATGGAAAACAAAATCAATGCATTTGCAACATCTTGCTACAGAGTCATGTCAAACATCAAGCGTGTGGATGGATTCCAAATGAAACCATCTATAACCTGCCCAACACCACTCCACTGGTTGCCAGAGTGAAGATTCATCAACTCAAATTTCTCGGCCATATACTGCGTCTTGAAGATGGCGAACCTGTGAAAGAATATGCGCTTTATATTCCACCACATGGGAAGAAGAAACCGTGACGGTCACACTGAGAAAACAGTTTACACCTGTGTAAAATATTACACAATATCGATGTAAAAATAGAACACCATAACTATTAGGTAAAAGTTTACATAACACTTGTTATGTAAAATTATACCAATTATTTATGTAAAATTTTACATAATTAATAAGTATTCAATTTACATAGCTTTTAAGTAAATCATTTACACAATTTGATGTAAAAATAGAACACCATAACTATTATGTAAAATTATTTACAAAGAAATTATGTAAAATAATTTTAATTAAATTCTTTGTAAATGAGGCTTTAAAAAGAAGAACATTGACACAACATAAACACACTTGCCAGAACCAATGTGTAAACAAGAACTCATTAAAGGTTTTATTTCACTTCTCACTACTCCTTTGAACTCGTAGACAGCATTCTCCAGGAACTGCCAGGCACCAGAGCGTTCATTAAAAAAATAATGTTCAAAGATGTCCTGTATGTTTTGATTTAGTATTAGATAATAACTGTCTTTACAATCTAGGCTAATTTTATCAGTTGTTCAATGTTGGTACAGACAACATTCTCCAAGAATTGTCAGAGACATACACTATAGTTTCAAGCAGATGTCAACAGCCTTTAAGAGTGAATTCTGAGGCAAAATTGTCTTTTCCACAATTGTGAAAACCTGCTGGGGGTTTGCTATGGAACCACCGAGAACAAAAACGTACGGTTGAGATCCACCTTGGGTGTTGGCAACACAATGCTCCAAATCCGTGCTTTCCTGTAAAATGAAAAAGAAAGAAAAACAAGTTATTGTTTTTATTGTGAAAGCAATATTTATAACCAGTGTCATTATTAGCATAGTGATTCACTATTAGAGCAGTGGAAATTGGGTGCCTCACACTACAGACCATAGCTTCAAGGAACCGAAGCACTATTAAACATGACTGACTTGTTTTCTTCGTATAGTTAGTGTGTCATGTGCGTGATGCATCGATAAGCTTACATTTGTACATCATGTGCGTGTGCAGATATTCAACGGCAACGCATACACCCGGCACCAAAAATTGAACGCTCTGCATTTAAAAAGAACATGACAAAACACAAGATACAAACAAAAATGCTGCTATACTCACCTTCAAACTTCTCAATATATTGGGACAGCCCCCATCGCTCGAGAATGTCTTCCACCGTGTCATCCGCCATCGTTTCGTTTTGCGCTGTTGCCACGGAAAACTACACAGTAACTATGCAAAGCACATGTACCGAGTTTAGGCCTACATAACGTTTTGGTATTTTTATTTTTACTTTAAAATTGTAATTTTGAACATAACAATGTGTAAAAAACGCTGAACGTTTGCAAAATGTGAGGATTGCATAACAAACGTGTAGTTTAAAATGTACACAGAAGTTATGTTCACTTTTTTTACCTAATATTATGTTATTTTTACCAAACAAGAGAATACATATTTTTTTTTTACACATTGTTTTTTCTGTGCATGCACACTGTACTTACAGTATGTCCAGCACCTCCTGGGAGATGCTGATAGGATGCTGCAGCCAAACAAAATTGTTCCGCTTGCCCAAGATCGTATTAGTTGGAGAAAGATTGTAGTAGCCTGCTCCGCAGCCGACTGATGATGATGATGATGATCTGGGTACACTCATAGAAATGACTTGTTCGCCTTGTTGGCGCAATTCAAAAGGAGTAAGTTTGGACAACTCAAAAATAGTGTAAAAGTTGCCAAAACAAAATTCATTTTAGTTATCCGAACTTTAAAAATGCTGAAAAAGTTCAAAAGGTTCCGTCAACTATCAACTTTGTTGGCATTACTTAAAAAGTTGATGTAAGTCGTTGCGTCAACTTTTAAGTAATGCCAACTTCTGAATTCAAGTTCAGGGAATAAACAAGGTTCAAAGAACCAATTAGTTGAGTTATTGTAACTCAGCATGTAAGTTGATGTAACTCGTTCATATTAAGTTACTGGTACTTATTGTTTTGAGTTATTCCAATTTGGTACTTTGTTACTTAATTCACGTAATATGATCATTTTCTGCACAATTAGCAGTATTCAAATATGTATTTTTGTAATCAGTGTATACTATAGCACACCTCTAGAAAATTATGCTAACCTAGTTTTATTTTTCTGAGTTGTAACAACTCAATAAGGTAAGTGCAAATGAATGCGACCAACATAATGATATCGAGTCAGCGTTACTCAAGATTGTACGCGTTGGCATTACTCGGAAAGTTGACGCAACGACTTACATCAACTTACTGAGTAATGCCAACGAACAATTTCTATGAGTGTACAGTCATATTCTTTGTAAGAAAGTGTGTTGATTCTAAAAACAAAAAGCAGTCATTGACCCCACTTACGACATTTTTACCAATTGTTTGTGCCATATATACTGGCCAGAGAAAGGAAAACAGGTGTAAGTGGAAAAGGAAACACCTTTTAAACTTAATCTTTCTGGTACAAGCAAGATATATTAATCTGCTGAACAAGTCCCGTGTTGTCTTTAGCTCAACAACCTTTTAATTTTACCTTCTAATGTATTTTACTCTTGGTAGCAGCACTGGCAAAGTTGATCACTTTTTTGCAGTGGTCTTTCAAACCTTGTAGGGTCCTTGAAACATTCCTCTAGGAACTCATCTTCCCACTTACTCCCTAAACAAAAGACGTTTAGCATGTCCACTTAAATTTCATCAAGCATTTTATTGTCTTATTCTAGGATGAGCTTGAGATAATACAGGGTGTCTCAATAAAATTAGGCCCTGTGGAATAGGGGACGTAATCAGGCTTTGAAATAAGACAAAAAAAATCCAGCGGTCCTCCGGACCCTTGCCTTTAAAAAAAATTTGCGAGCCCGCGCCTACTTTCACGGGTATTTGAGGCAAGGACGCGCCTTATTTCAAACGCTGGACGTAACTTAAAATATCGGCAGTAAAATCAAAACGTTTGTGTAGATTCAAGAATCATGACGTTTTTTCTTTAAGATGATGCATAGATCATTAAAATCTGTTCACGCGTCACTGAGATAATTGGGATTGTACCAATTGGCCCATTTTGGACCGTTCCAATATGGGGTAATACACGTGTGCTGCATTGAAGTTTAGAATGGAAGAATATGGGTACGAGTTGAAAACATCAACCAACCAATCTCTCAAAGAATGTTTTTCACACATTTCTTTTCGGGTTAAAATATGTGAAAATAATCATACCTATATCTAAAATATAGCTGTATAAAATATATCAGCCCCGCGACGGGGCCGATACAAGATTACCAAGAGTGTACGACCGGGTTTTGGGGTCAAGTGTCCAAAAGGTCACTGATCCCAAACTTGGGTTGCCAGTCTCCAGATGAAGGTCAACGTTGTGACCGAAAATTTGAGGTACGTCTTAATTTTGTGTTGAGATCATAAGTTTAGATTTCCAATTATAAAATATAGTTCATACATTTCTCCAGCAACAACAGGCCATGGGGCCAGTTAAGTTTTATAGACATGCGTGACCAGGAAAAGGGGTCTTTATTCAGAGAATGAATCGCAAGAATCGCGTTTAGGGGTCAAACACATCAACTGATGCCGCGTTTATGAGCCACTTATATTGATACGCTTATTCGCAAAGCGTATGTATTCGACTGATTTCTATCAGGACCATCACTCAAACATTATAAGTATTGGAAAATTATATTAAAAAACCCATAAAGGGTGTATTCTTTTTAAATCCTGTATAGGTGCTACCATTCAGATAAAAAAAATCTCCTGGTTATTTGATGTAATAACGAACTAAAATCCTTTTTGCTCAAAGGGTAAATCCTATTTAAGCTATGTTCTATAAATCACTAGTCGCGCATCAACTATAGCGTTTTGACCCACTAAACGCCATTCGTGAGATTCATTCTTGGAAAAGAACAATATTTCGATGTTTGAACAATATTTTCAGATATATTTTAACATATCGTTAACCCAAACAGAAAACGGAAAGGCGTGAAAAACATTCTTTGAGAAATTAATAGATTGGTTCTTTTTTTGTAAATTCGTACCCAGTAAGACTGAGAATATACATAATTTTCTATTGTCCATTCTACAATGTTCTAAAGTACGATGTAGCACATTAGTGTTTAATGTGTATTGCTCCACTGGAATGGTCCAAAAATGGGTCTATTTGTAAAATCCCAATTATCGCAGTGACGCGTGAACAGATTTTGATCATTTGTGCACCATTTTAGAGAGGAACCGTCATGGTTTTGAATTTTTTAAACTTTTAATTTTACTGCCGGCATTTTAAGTTTAAAAGTCCTGCAATGCACAGGGCCTATTTTATTGAGACACCCTGTACAAGCACATATTGCGTGCATAATTGTGGTGATTTGCAAAATGTCAATCGTTTCCCCAAGCATGATGTAAAAAGATCCACCCAGTTTATGAATCAAGGGGTGGTGAAACAACAGATTCTGATCTGTGGCCTTGTGGTGTACTGACGTTTCAAGGCTGTCGTTTTGGCAGCGTGGCAGAACTGGTCCTGAGGATCATATCGTTATGAATTCGGCAGACGGCCGATTTCGGATTCGGCTTTTGGTAAATTCATGTTACGCATGCATTACTGTTGGATTTGGGAACAAGGGATCAAGGCTGTACATAATTGAGGGCATCATATCAATTTTTAAAGGAGATCAGATGATAACAGCATAGTAAGTATTCAAAAGAGGGCGGTATACAGGGTTAGCTAACGGTGCGTCGCAGTACGGTCGACAACAATAACCGTTAAAAAGTCGATATGCTGCCCTCTATAGGTAAAGTATTGATCCCTTGTTCTCAAATTCAAAAGTAATGCATGCATAAAATGAATTTACCAAAAGCCGAATCCGGATTCGGCCACCTGCCGAATTCATAACGATATATGCAGTTCACAATCACGCAAAGAAGACTTTGTGTTCGTTACGTAAAAGCATAGACAATGTTGAGCAAGAGGTGCTAATGTGGGGTGGGGGCTCATTTAACATCAATGGTGAAGACCAGTTACCATGGTTACGCCCTAAAGACTTCAGATCTATTTATTTATTTACATAACTGGCTAAAATACATCAAAAATACAAATACAAAGCATGTCATCAAATAAAAATAAGATTGTCCCGGTAGGCTAGCCAGGAGCGCGAACACTATCATCCGAGGGGTGTGGCCCCTCCAACCCTCCGAGACAAATGAACTCAAAACATAAATATTGCACATTTATAGTTATTAATATTATTACACATACTTCTTCTACAATAACGTAAACTTGAGGAGTCCAGCCCCAGCTCTTGCATAGTCATTTCAATCAAATGTGTTTTAAGGTGGCTTTTGAATGGCCTCATATTTTTATGCAAAACAAAGTGATCTTTGATGGGCACTGGAAGTGCATTCAAAAAGACGAGGAAAATTGATGGTATATTTCAAACTATCGGTTTTGGGATGATTATGATTGTTAAAAGCACATTTTCAAGATGGCGAGTATTTACAATCCAATTGCTGAAATGAAAGACATAAGAATTTGAAATACATTGGCTAGCAAAACAAATAGATAATCAAGTTTCAAAACTGCACTTTTGAAGTTCTGCATTGAGAAATATAAAAATGACAAACATACAGCTGCCAAAAGAATCGTACAGTATAAAGAGGTGCATAAGTTTTATGCGCACACGTGGAAGCCGATACGAGGGTGGCGTACCATCTAGCATGCTGTCTAAAGCAGTTCAAGGACAGAATGTTGTTGTCCGTTCAACAGATGCCGATATCATGATTATCCTCATTCATGATGCGCACCTAAGACAGAATATATGACTGCAAACTGTAACGCCCAACCAGCGCTTGAAGTCTATGGTAGTACCACCAATCATGTCACAGACTTCAAGTATTTGGGTTCCAAGATGGGCTCTAGTGTTGGAGACCTAAAAAGAAGAAAAGCACTAGCCTGGGCAGCTTTCTGGAAACTGGAAGGCCTTTGAGAAGCTCGTCCCTGCCAATCGAAACAAAAATCAAGCTGTTTCAGACAACGTGTGTTACTGTCTTTCTGTACGGGTGCGAGTCATGGCTAATTACCAAGGACATGGAAAACAAGATCAATGCATTTGCAACATCTTGCTACAGAGTCATGTTAAACATCAAGCGTGTGGATCGGATTCCAAATGAAACCATGTACAACCTGACCAACACCACTCCACTGGTTGCCAAAGTCAAGATTCATCAACTCAAATTTCTCGGCCATATACTGTGTCTTGACGATGGCGAGCCTGTGAAAAAATATGCGCTTTATATTCCACCACATGGGAAGAGGAAACCGGGACGTCTAGAACCTCCTGGGAGATACTGAAGGGATGCTGCAGCCAAACAAAATTGTTTCGCTTGCCCAAGATCGCACTAGTTGGAGAAAGCTTGTAGTCGCCTGCTCCGCAGCCGACTGATGATGATATGCCAAAGCAAATTTGGGATGGATGTAGGCCATCGAAGTGATAACATAAGAAGATACCTCCCTATCACTGCGCTACCAAACTACCTTGGTCCAATTATTTGTAATCAGGCATTCACGCTATCGTGCACTATTTGGATCCAACTACACATGAACCTTCTTTAGGTAGGGATTAGTCAACCAACTAAAGATACCTGGAAAGAATGCTCTCCATCTCGAGGGACTGGGTAATACAGGAGAAAGCGCAACCTTATCTGATATCAGCCTTGTAGAAAAGTATGTGTGTTCACCCTATGATCAGGGAGCATTATCATCTTCTTCACTTTGCGTCACTCGGTTTATACGCGACACGAGACGACGCACCTTGTCTGTCGGGAATCGGTATGAGGCGCACACCACCAAAAGTAAAAGAGGGACGAAAAGTGGAATTCGTGAAAGATATGCCTGCATGAAAAAGTTAAATGTACGTGAATACAGTATAAGTACAGGATGGGATTATTAAGGGATTACGAAGACGATTAAAATCACAGTGGTATACTGCAAATAAAAATATTTAGGGTTCTGTGCATTTTCTAAACACATAAACGTGTATATTAACAACTGAAAATAGTTCATATCCACATTATCTATAAATTACTGGGATTTTCAGAAACCTCTACTGCTACATATTACACATTCAAAATAAAACCTAACACTTTCGAAGCGAAATTCATTCCCATACAAACTAATTCGAATTTTGTCCTATTCTGGCTCACAAAATAATTTTTCATGGAGAAAATGCAAATATTATTTAATATTTTAGGTAAAGAAAGTAAATATGCAAAATCGCTTTGATAGTAGCATAGAACTAATAATTATTCCAAAACAGTTTTGACGTTTGAAACAGCTCGGTAAATAAATCGGCAAATTTTGTGGCGATAAACCGACTACCAGCAATTTACGGTTGTGGGCACGCAATGCAAGAAACGTGGCGCGTACAGCCTTCCCGACCACATTTTCGACTTTTCTTTTAGGTTGGCCTTTTTGTTGTTGTTTCATTTTTTTACTTGTTAAATTAACAATTTACTGTTGCTATTTAAGCGCATTTCTATTTGTTTACCTTCGAGAAGTCAACATCGATCATCGTTCTTGGATCTAGGGGTATACTGATAATAGCGAGTTCATAAAGATTACTCCCCGCTAAAATTACCAAACATTTATTCGCATAACTAGACATAGGCTACATGTTGTTGATTTGCAAAAAATAAAAACCTGTGAATGAATTAAACATTTTCTACACTCCACGGTATACCGCCCTCTTTTGAATACTTACTATGCTGTTATCATCTGATCTCCTTTAAAATTGATATGATGCCCTCTATTATGTACAGCATTGATCCCTTGTTCTCAAATCCAAAAGTAATGCATGCGTAAAATGAATTTACCAAAAGCCGAATCCAGATTCGGCCGTCTGCCATAATTCATAACGAATAATCCGTGCATGCAAAACAAAGCAAAATTATATAAATTATACCATTTTTCACCCTGCTGTGGCAGTGACATCAACGCGTTGAGAAAGATTCTCGCGTACATCTATGTGGCGTCTAAGCGTGTGCGTGTAAACGCCAGCGCTTTGAGCAAACGCTAGCGATTTAAAGCTGTGCCCATTGTATACGCACTGACGTAAGTGCCACATTAGGTTGAGAAATGGTATATTATTTACTTTGTTCATTAATTGGGAGTAGACTGACTCCATACACCTGCCACCCAAGTTAAAAAGCAGTATCTACTACGTAATTTATTTACAGATACTTCAATTTACGTGGAAGAGCAGGTTGTCCATTCTCCCTCAGTCGTCAACACTTACTGTCTGGGTTGACGACTGAGATACTTCATTTTTACGTGGAAGAGCAGGTTGTCAATTCTCCCTCATTCGTCAACACTTACTGTCTGGGTTGACGACTATTTTCTACTTCTTTTTGACGTGATTTGATTTGATTTGAGTTTATTAAGCATATCATCGTAAGAGTCAAATAACATATTGCACAGAACATATATACAAAAACATAATTATTATAAAATACAAATTAAAACATAAAAATTGACACGATAATATGCCAAGGATATCCCTTAAAGTCAGCGACTTATTTCCAAAGGGTCCTTATAACTAACAATGAAAAAATATATATATTACAACTATTTAAAACATGAAACACCTAAATTACAATATTTAAAACTATATAACCATGTGGTCTAAGAGGATAATTTTAGCATCTTTTTTAAACCTTGATTTTATATTGCACAATTTGACATTTTCAGGAAGTTTGTTCCAATCATGGATTGCATTGTAAAAAAAGGAAGCAGAATCTGCTGTTTTGATTTTTGGAACTTGGAAGTTAAAATTGCTACCCCTAGTGTTATAACGATGAAGATGAGATAATTTGACAAAGTTTTCTTTCATATAGCTTGGGCAAACATCGTGAAAAATATTAAAAACATGGTTCAAACGGAGCTGCTCAGCCCTTGTCCTGATATTTGAAATGCCTAAATCCTGAAAGTCAGCTTTGTTAATATGATACATGTGATCTTTGCCCAGAATAAATCTGATAACTTTGTTCTGAGCTCGCTGCAATCTGATCGAATGATATTTAGAAATGGCACAATACCAGGAGGAAATAGAATAATCAAACAGGCACAAAACAAGAGCTGAGCAGACCATTTTCTTCACTTTTAAATTTAAAAAATTTGCTTGTCTGTAGAGGAATTTCAAACGAGAATTAACTTGTTTCACAATTTTGGTTTGCAATTTCCTCACCATCAAGAAACTGATTAAGTTCTAGACAAGATAAACAACAGTATGGGACTTAATTATTTGACCATTGTTAAGAATGATAGAAAAATCAGAAACATTATTGACCTTACGCTTCGATCCAAAGAGAATCAGTTCAGTTTTGCCTGTGTGCAGAGAGAGATTATTTTCTATAAGCCATTTATTGCAGCTCTCAAGTTATCACGAAGAACATGACTGATTCTCTCTGGATCTTTGTCTGGGAATATATCAAAGCACTATCATCAGCATACTGCAACATAACACAATTAATAGAAGTGGACATGTCATTAACATAGCATAGGAATAAAGAGGACCTAAAATACTGCCTTGGGGAACTCCGCATGTTATGACAAGAGGATCAGACTCAACCCCATTAATTTGAACAATTTGTTTACGATCACAAAGATATGATTCAAACCAGGCTGTGGACTTAACACCCATGGCAGACAGTTTGTTACACAAGATGCTATGGTCAACACTGTCAAATGCCTTCTGGATATCTAAAACCATCCCAGTATAGAAGCCAGCAGCAGTTTTCTTTCTGATATGATCTTGAAGGTGAATGAGGCAAGTGTCAGTTGAGTATGATCCTCTGAAGCCAGATTGGAATTCATAAAGAAGTTTATTTTCAACCAGGAATTTGTTCAATTGGAAAAAGACAGCCTTTTCTAAAATTTTGGAGACAACTGGGAGAATGCTAACAGGTCTATAATTACCTGCATCCAGCCTACTCTTCTTTTTTGTAGAGAGGGATGACTTTTGCCAATTTCATTTGAGTTGGAACAATGCCGGACCGAAGAGAAAGGTTGATAATGAAAGTGATTGGCCCTTTAATAGCCTCTGCCGCATCTTTGATAAAACGGGCTGGAAGGTTGTCAAGTCCAGTGCTCTTGCTTGTATTAAGACTGTTTAATTCCTCAAAAATAAACTCCTGCAAACCTCCAGTTCAAAGGAGTCAGCTGGAACATTCTTATAAAAATCTTTAAATGTGTCTGTATCAACACTATAATCAAAAGTAGATTGCTTGGGAAGTTTACCAACCAGATTTGAAGCAATTTCAGTAAAAAATGATTGAAATGATCCGCAACATCCCTTTTGTCAAAAAGCTTTTCACCCTCAACATCTAAAACAATACGTTAGATTCCTTAGTACTTTTCTGATACCCAAGGGTTTTAAGTTGTTTCACAATTGCTTTGGATTATCCTTGTTTTTCCTCAAGTTTATCAACAATATAATTTCGTTTTGCATTTTTGCATTATGTCATTGTGTAATTTATTACGCAACATACAGTACATATTGTAGTGTTCAGGGTCATGTTTGTCTCTCCGTGATCTACGCAACCAACTATCCCGTTCC
This sequence comes from Amphiura filiformis, assembly GCF_039555335.1. Classification (NCBI taxonomy): domain Eukaryota; kingdom Metazoa; phylum Echinodermata; class Ophiuroidea; order Amphilepidida; family Amphiuridae; genus Amphiura; species Amphiura filiformis. The sequence goes on along the minus strand of NW_027305558.1, from coordinate 23,775 downwards.
CGAATACTCTCAAGAATTTCAGCTGTGATCCAGGGCTCAGAATGATTTTTCATTCTAATCTCTTTAAGAGGAGCCACAGAGTCGTGGTGAATAGATCACAGAAAGACATCCATGCCTCATCAACATTGGTACAGTTGTAAACCGAAGACCAATTCTCATTGTTTAAAATTTCAACAAAACTGTCCTTATTGTACTTCCTTGTAGAACGGATTTGAATACATTTGTGAGAAAATGACTTTTGTTTCATACTACTCCTTGTGCAATAGGTTATATAATGATCACTGACACCATACTTGATAACACCATATTTCTTGATTTTTTGCATGTTATTACATATCACATGATCAATTGCTGATTTAGAAGTAGCAGTAACTCTAGTAGGTGTAAAAATCAGCTGTTTAAAACCAGATTGGCTGAGCATTTCTTGATATTTCTTATAATAGGAATCAAAACGAATACTGCACATGTTCATATCACCAAGAATAATAACATCGTTATCATTTGGAATTTTAGTTATGACATTATCCAACCTATCAGTAAAGTCAAATTCAGAATGTGTCTGTCTATAGCAAACACCTATGATAACAGGTTTAGACTTGGGGAAAAGAATTTCAACCCATACTGCTTCAAGTTTGAGTCTCTGAGGTCAGTTCTTTCATTAAAAGCAAGACTGGAATTCACATAAATGCAGACCCCACCACCATCTCTGTGATCATTTCGAATCACAGAAAAACCTGGAATCTCAATTTCGCAGTTCTAATTGAGTCATCAAGCCAGCTCTCACTGATGGCAAAAATGCTGGGCTTGATTTCAGAGGCCAAAAGTTTGATTTCAGACATTTTGGGAGACATGGATCTTGCATTTAGGTGGATGCAGTGAAAGCCTTTTGTGCGAAAATGATTATAACTGTCAGTATCAATTAAAGTTTGTAAATCTGATTCTGATGCTTCATGATTATTATTTGAAACATGTTCACTTAGGTCGTCATGATCATATGTAGGCTCACTTGATGAGGCTCTGATGTTACGGTTTTCACGATTACGATTCAGAGTGAGACTGTGGCATTTAATTTCAGTTCTTTCACCCTCTGCCAGTCTTCAGTTGACATACGGAGATGGGATGTGTTGAAACTCAAGAGGGCTTCCCTAGTGTATTTAATAGGAAGCTTGCTTTGATCAATGTTGCAGTACAGGGGATAAATAGTTCACTATTATCAAAATGTGGGCCAGGATTTGGATTCACATCGCCAGCAATCAGTAGGCGATATCGAAATGTCGCTGTGGAGTTATGGTAGATGTTAATTCTTTTGCCAACATAACGGGTTTCAGTTATTAGCCAAGGTCTATAAACTTGAATGCTTTTGTATGCCATAGGGCATATGACATGATGATTATCACTATCAGTTCCATTTGATATACAAAGTCCACTGATGAGGATGAGTTGAATTAATATAAGTACCATGATGATAACAAATCAAAGTCCTTGAAGAGGCTTATGACTCCATGATTGCCCAAGTGATGATGACATAAAAGAAAGGTCTATACTATAGCTGAAATGTCAATGGAGGTTATAGCTGTGATTATCTCAATGTAGAAATACTTGCAGTGCACTGTGTATGTAGACCAGGGTTCCAAATTCAGGGAGAGGAAAATCATAAAAATGTTAAAAACTCACTAAATGTAGACATTTGAGTCATATAAGTTGTCCTGCAGATGCTAGATGCTTAGGTAGACCACTGGTTAAAAAACAAACACACAACAAACACTATTTCCACTACAATCATGCAATATTGTGAGAGCTTTGCGAGAGCTGTTGTTACACGCTCATCATTTACTGATTTAGTGGAAGACCAGGTTGTCCATTCTCCCTCATTCGTCAACACTTACTCTCTGGGTTGAAGACTGGGATACTTTATGTTCACATGGAAGAGTATGTTGTCCATTCTCCCTCATTCGTCAACACTTACTGTTTGTGTTGCGACTGAGATACTGTTTTACGTGAAAGAGTATGTTGTTCATCGTCCCTCACTTACACTTACTGTCTGGGTTGAAGACTGAAATACTTTATTTTACGTGGAAGAGCAGGTTGTCCATTCTCCTTCATTCGTCAACACTTACTGACTGGGTTGAAGACTGAGATACTTCATTTTTACGTGGAAGAGCAGGTTGTCCATTCCCCTCATTCGTCAACACTTACTGTCTGGGTTGACGACTGAGATACTTCATTTTACGTGGAAGAGCAAGTTGTCATTCTCTCTCATTCGTCAACACTTGCTGTCTGGGTTGACGACTGAGATACTTCATTTTTACGTGGAAGAGCAGGTTGTCCATTCTCCCTCATTCGTCAACACTTACTGTCTGGGTTGACGACTGAGATACTTCATATTTACGTGGAAGAGCAATTTGTCCATTCTCCTTCATTCGTCAACACTTACTGTCTGGGTTGACGACTGAGATACTTCGTATTTACGTGGAAGAGCAGGTTGTCCATTCTCCCTTATTCGTCGACACTTACTGTCTGGGTTGACGACTGAGATACTTCATTTTTACGTGGAAGAGCAGGTTTTCCATTCTCCCTTATTCGTCAACACTTACTGTCTGGGTTGAAGACTGAGATACTTCATTTTTACGTGGAAGAGCAGGTATCCATTCTCCCTCATTCGTCAACACTTACTGTCTGGGTTGACGACTGAGATACTTCATATTTACGTGGAAGAGCAGGTTGTCCATTCTCCCTTATTCGTCGACACTTACTGTCTGGGTTGAAGACTGAGATACTTCATTTTTACGTGGAAGAACAGGTTATCCATTCTCCCTCATTCGTCAACACTTACTGTCTGGGTTGGCGACTGAGATACTTCATAACCTCCGCATATTACACTATAATATAGTATGAGTCATAATCAAATTGCTCGTTGGCTGACATACGCACTTAGGCGCGTAGGTTATTGATGAGAGGTTAATGACTGTGCATCAGGAGTTTTGATGGTATTGTTTTGGAACCGATGTCCAAATACGGCGGTCGCGCCCGCATAATTTCTTACCGCTTAACACCTCGCGGTCATTGTAGCGAGTATTTTTTTCTCAAAAATTTTAACACACATTCAGCACACATCTTAACTCTGGAATTATGGAAGCATTTGGGTCTCATAACTTTGCAAGTATAAAAAGTATACATATTTAGAATGTCAAAGAAAGACTTTTTGGCAAAAAAACCGGTGCGTTTGGTTTTTTTTACCACATTTTTCGGGCAACGTAACAAAACAATTCTTGAATAAAATGTCTTTTTATTAATTTTTAAAAACTAGATATAAATATCTATAAACCCGTTTTTTATTTATTTTTTTATTTTGATCAACTTCACCACAACTAGGTTACACATTTTGGTGAAGCTTTTCAAAATATGCCAAATCACATTGAAATAAAAATCCAGGCGTAAAAGCAGGAGCTAATGACTATTATGGCTCAATTAAGACAACAGGAGAATATATGTTTGTTTTGGGTATCGAAACGGCTACATTAGTTAACAGTTCTAAACGGCGCGGCTGGGATTATATCAGCAAAGTACAAAGCGTGCAGCTTTGAAAGCGAAGTCAGAGAAAATACCTTGTAGAGTTTGGATTCCATCCAAGCATGCCAAGTGACTACAACATACAACTGTTTGTTACGATTAATGAATATCTCGTGCAAGTTTTGAAGACAGGAACCCCATGCAAAACGATGGCCCAACAATCACCAAATTTAACAACAACAATTTACTTTACTGATTTAACTAATGGAGGCATTTCACAGACATTTAGCTGCTTTTTTAAACCTAAAACACAAATGTATTCTCTCATTGTCTGTGTTGAATTATGGTACCTTACAGTACCTATGCCAGTAATAGATAATTGAAACAGAATCACTTTGTAGTCATTAGTGCCTATTTTAGCCTTAATTTGTAATCCAATTGAATTTGGTGGCATTTTGAAAAGCGCCCTCTAGAATAGTCTTCTTTTTAAGTCTGTTTTAAGTTAGGATGCCTTCTTGTACCTATGTCATTAATAGATAGTTGAAAACAGAATCAGTGTCTGTTTTAAGCTTTCATGTGTAATTCAATGGGATTTGGTGGCCAATTTGAAAAACGCCATCTAACAGAGTTGCTGCCAGGTTACAAAATGTCTACCCTCACCATTTTCCATTTTGTCATGACATGGTCTAGTTAAGGGTAAGCTATAGTACGTTTAAAGGGATCACTGGACTAAGTTTGCCGGACAAGAGGTAGAAGGTTGGATTTGAGGTGCATGTGTTGGTATTGTTGATCGAAGCAGTAAAAAAAATCGATTTTCATTATAATCAATATATTATTGAAAAATAACACACACTACAAATCATATACTTTGAAAACTTGCTTGATTTATTGTTGTTAATGAGTTATGTACGTTTTACAAAAGTGTTGTTGTTTCAGCCCTCTTTACAACATAACTCAAGAACCACGTGACCTACAAAAGTATATCTGTGATGTTTGAATTCTTCTACTAACTCGCTATAAATTGATCAATGCAATTTTTGCTAAAGTTCACTACTATTTTGTAGGATGCTACGAACGATCAAATCGCAACAGTTTCAAATAGTTGCTTACCTTAAATGACTGTGGAGAGTAGCTTAGGAATGTACACGGAATCTGCCTCAGACAACGGATCACAAGTTTTGTATAATATCGACAGTTGCGACGTATGCATTAAAATTTAGAGGGTTGCGATCATATTTTGTTCCGATTTTTCTATATGACATTTGTTCGAAGTATTCCAGATTAATTAATCCCAAATTGAAGGTGAATTCTGCTACTTGAAGGACCAGTGTGTGCGATATAGGGTAACATTTTGCAATTTTACACCAGGGCCTATAATTGGCCAAAAACATGGTGTTTTCGGGCTAAAAGGAAGATGCACAGGGCAATTCTGGGGGCCCCGAATTTTAGAAGTCTGAATTTAATAGAAGTTGCCAATTACTAATTTCATACTTTTTTTTCTAAGTCAATATCCCAGCAAATCGCCACCGCCGGGAATTGAACCCGGGACCTCATGGACAAAAGGCAAGTACCCTAACCATTGCGCCACGCTCTCCGACTGTAATGTGGTACCATTGTTCTCACGTATCCCAATGTGTGCTTATGCGGGTCTGAAGTCTATAGTGGAGACTTTTCTGTCGATGTACACTTCTTATCACCCACCTGACTTTACGCGCTTCATTTAAGTAAATTGAATGGTCTTGTTGATCGATTGCACATCAGAGTGCATTAACTTAGGCTGCCAGGTCCACATGTTCTATAGTACTATGCCAGGTCAACAGGTCTATAGTACTATAGTCTATAGTATAATGGTAATCGCTACGCTTTTTGCGCTACGTATACATGTAACATGTATAAGTAATAGGCCTGTAAAGGTTTTATCACAAATTTCCATTTAATTTAATCTTATACTTTAAAAAGGAAATTAGCACAGAAACAGTGGCCTACCCAACATGCCCAAGGGAGGAGGAGACAGCTTCCTGTGAGAAATCTTGGAAGGGGTGAGGAAGGAAGAGGGGAGGAGGGATATGGAGATTGGAGAATGAGAGAGGGCTGGAGGAAAGGAGAAAGAGGAAGAAATGAAGAGAAATGAATAAAGAGAAGTAGATAAATAGAAATATAAGGAAAATGATGGGATCGGGTGAGAGAGGGAGAGTGTGAGGGCACAAGAAGAGCGAGGGAGTGATAAAGTGTAGGCCTAGGAAAGAATAAGTACAGAGAAGGGAAAAGAAAGGAATGATAATTATGAGGCCTATATAATTATAGAAACTAAACACATAGCATCACTAGGCAGCCATTCGATGATGTTAATGCGTTTATTCGTTACGCAATTTAAACGCCCAGTCAGATGTATTTCACACCTGCCAAACACATGCACAAGTCACCCAATTTCGAAAACTGGACGTTGAATGTACACTCTCATGAATATTGATTGGCAACAATTTCCATTATGTCAGCGCTCTAATCGGAAACAATCGAACAATAAACCCTGCAGAGCGTTGGTCACTGGTGTGGTGTATTTGCAGCGGTGTGTGTAGTGATATGAAGAGACAATAACAGCATTAGGCTTACCTGGTATTTTGATACCATTTGTTTTATTAGGTTTATTGATTTGTACACAATCAATTAAGAGTTTGATATTATTTTTAAGGACGGAGATTAATAACATAAATTTGTTATATCTGACTGATTTATGGAGTTAGGAAATACTTTTTACACAACCCCTACTCCATTGGAAAAAGACAAGACATGCCCTCCATGACCTATGTTTTTCTCAAAAACACACAAATAAGGACCCAAGGACTTGAACAAACGTTTACATCATGTACATTGCAAAAAATCATCCCAATTTTCAATATTAGGCTACATATTTCCTTCACCAACATGTGACACCCAATTGTGAAGTGTTAGCTTACGCGACTATTTTGCGCTAAGGGAGTGTTCAGAAATACTTTAGTGGGGTCTGGAAAATATTTTTTCGTGTTTAAAATTTTACCCCCCCCCTTCGTGAACCCAAAACTTTTTACCCCCCTCTAAATGGACCTAAAAGTTCTTTGACGCCCCCTCATATTAGGTTCCAAACTAATTTGACCCCCCCCCCCTCCTAATGTACCATCCCACATCAACAGCCCGCGGAAACATAGTAATGATACTAAGACTTGTGGCATAAAATATGTGGAATTGTGGAAATGCTTTGTCATTTTAGTAAAGTAACTCATCATCATGTTTATACCCAGTATCAATAAACCATCCATTTATGATTTTAATCAGTGGCGGCAGAAGCATTAACAATTTAGGGGGGTCGAGACGAGTATATTTTTTCTGGTTTTACTGGGACTTCAATTTTACACTATTTTAGTCCGAAATGAAGGTGTATTTTTCTATTTGATGGGCCAGTTCGCGCGAAGCGCAAAATTGGTCAATTTTACCCTATTTGGGCCCAAAACCCGGTGCTTTTCGATGAGCTAAAAAGAAGATGGTCAGGACTATCATTGTTTTATTTTTTTTTCTTTTAATATTTTTAGGGGGACGTACCCTATGGAAAAAATAGGTGGCGTGCGTGTACCCCACCGTTTCTGTCGCCTATGATTGGAATGACACATGATTTAACTGTAAAGAAATATAAATAATGGTAAAAAAACAGTGATAATAATCTGTAGGCCTACTATAGTTTGATCAGCTCGTAATAGGTGGGAAATGTTACGCTTTTACCACTACGCAGAAAAGTAGACCCACGTTAAGAGTGCGATAAGTCGACTTCTTTGGTCTATATTTGTGTGTTAAAGAAAGTAGACAAAGTAAAGAACTTGAATTAATAATTCGTGATGCTTCTGGCGAGATGTCACAAGACGATTCTGAAAATAAAATATTTTGATATTATTCCGCGATGTTAAAAGGCCCGCCGATTACGAGCTGGTCAAAGTTTACATAAAATGAAAAATGTTGCATCTTTTAATGATTTAAAGAGCAGACCAGAAGGAATTGATACAGAACTCAAAAATTAAGTTATAGACAAAGACAATTTTTAACACTGCATATATATCTCTGACAGTGGTGTATTGAATGATTTATCAAAATACATTCAGTATATGATCAAATACCCTTATCTGCCATGTTCTTTTGTTCTGGTTATACTGTAACATATGCGCGAGCAGCTATATGAAAAAATGTCAGGCTATTTATTTTGTAAAGTTTTTCACCCCCCCATCACGTGCCAATTTTTACCCCCCCTGTTCATACACCCAAACCTTTTAACCCCTCCCCTATTCAGAATTTTATGACATATTTTCCAGCCACCCCACCCCCCCAAAAAAAAAACACTCCCTAACAACCATATATTATTAACAGGAAACTAGCAATGATTTGCGCATGAACAGTGACATTTGTTGTGTTTCGTTCGTGATCATTTTTGTTAGACACAGTGAGAGTGACTGGCTCTTAAATCATCTTTATGCCCAGAAATTCCACAATTTTACTTCGTTTATAAATTAGGTAAGTGCATTATGTACTGGTGATCTGTATATGAGTACCAGTTTTTTATGTATTGTCCAAATTTGGAAGAAATTGGTTGAAATGCGTAAGCGACGCAAAATATCAAGCGTGTAAATCACATTCAAATGGCATAAGCCAGTCTGAATGTACACAATAGGAACGGCGTAGGCCTACATCAGACTAGCAAGCGAGTAAATATAACATGGCTTGGTGGCTATTATCCCTAGTGATAACAATGATGTGGTTTGACTAGGAAATTTGTGAAAGTAAGCATGATTCTGTAATTAGGGGTGGTGCAATAATTATGTTTGCCCCCGGGGGTGAATTATAGGGGGGGGGGCAAAGATTTTTTGGCAGGCCAAAAGGGGGCAAGCATTTTTTGGCAGGTCGAAAGGGGGGGATCAAGCGATTTTGGCAGGTCGAAAGGGGGGGGGCAATTTTGGCACAGATATTTTGGGCACCGTTTCTATATTACGCCCTAAAAGGCGTAGAAAAACGTTACGAATACGTTCAAATAGGCCTATGCAAAATTTCCTGCTCGCTGCGCTCGCATTATATGTTAAGCCAATTTAAGGTTTTAAATTCGGGTTCCCCAAAATCTTGCATGTGTAAGGGGGGGGCAAAGATTTTTGGCACGTCAAAGGGGGGGGCAAAGGTTTTTGGCACGTCGAAAGGGGGGCAAAGGTTTTTGGCACGGCCAAAGGGGGGCAAGCGATTTTTGGCAGACCATTTTGAGAATTCACCCCCGGGTACACATAATTATTGCACCACCCCTTACATGATCAAGAATTAATATTATTTAGTTTAAACATGGTTAGTATTAACTTTTGCTTTGCCCAGAGGATAAGAGGAAGCGCTATAAGTTTGGCAAGCAGTAAACAAATAATTTTGAGTTGTGAGTGAAATTCGCGATTCATTCAAAGGATATCGCCAAAATACAACTGCAAGTTCCAACAGAATAAACAGTCAAATACAGTAAGCCAAATAATTAAGGTACCAGTTATGTTCGTCCCTTGCATAACCTAAACAAAGACAGATATGTCATGATTGGAACAAGCAGCCAGTAGCTGCATCTTTTAGCTCAAAATTAAGACCTCGTTTGTTAAAATTGAACAAGAAAATAAAGACATGACGATCCAAAGACCCACGGAAGATGCCAATTTAAAAAAGTTGCAGTTTGCTGCATTGCATGCCCTGTTGATTTGCACATAAAGCGTTAACGAGCAAGAGGACTTAGCGCCGTGCTTCCATTGATCACTACTATACGCTAAAACTATAGCGTCGTGCTTTCATTGATTAGAACACAAGTGCAACTTTTGATTTCAGGTTTTAGATCACCGTTTCTTTCATTCTCAACCAATTTCAACAAACAAAGTCTTAAATCAGAGCTAAAGAGTACATGTATTGGCTACTTGTGATTTTGACATATTTTGCTTTATATAGGATATACAGGGGTGAACACAAATGGTACCTTAGTTTTTTTGGCTTACTGTAGTTACTTATATACTCAATCGGCATAATTTGCATTCCAAATGAAATCGATTTTATATTTCCAGAAAACGACTCGAGTGTCAAGAACAATCATTTTATACAGCCTGTATGTGGTATCTTTGCCTTGAACTTCAACCTAAATGAATAAAGGTTAAGTGTTACATGATACATGTATCAATCATGTTGGCAGTGAATATGGTGAACTCGACCCCTTTGTGCATGTAGTAGGCTGCTACACGTACAAATGCCACTACTTCCATTACTTCCATTTTGTGCAATGGGGGGGGCGAATGTTCCAGTAATATCAATTATAGTTTGATGCGCTGAGATAGTATTTATTCGACCATCCGTATCATATCAGGGAGTGTTGACAGACATACAATTCGTCGTAAAATGATAATGTAACAGTATTAAGGGGGTAGGCCTACTACATCCCTGGCCAATTTTGTCCATCTGTACATTTTTCTCACAAAATATAATGCATTGGTGAAAAGTAAGATATGTATATTATAGGGGCAAGGCCTACAACTACTGCACTGAAAATTCAGCAACTCAAGGCAAGTAGTTATTGATGTATTGATCAAATACTGGTTTCCCTCTTTTTGACTTTAACTCCACAACTATTGTATGTGCTGAAATAAAATTTCCAGTGCAGTAATTGTATTCCTTGCCCATATAATATACATATCTTACTTGTCATCAATGCACTATAATTTTTGAGAAAAATGCAAAAATATGCTCAAAATTGGGCAGGGTGTAGTACCCCTTAACTACCATAGAAATAGATTAATACAATAATTATTTTAGAATATGGCGTAGAGCAAGAACTAGCTATGTCCACAATTAGGCCTACATGTTACTCATTTCCGCAACAACTGGACGGTTAATTCTGCCCTCTATAATATAATGTAAGTGACTTTGGGGGTATGTGCATGGTCACTTGCGTCTAACTAACCATGCTAAATGTTTAAAGCCCTATTATAACATTTCTGTAAAAATAGATTAGTATTTCCATAAAATGTTAGCATGTCCCCTTTTTAATTTTGAGCTGAACAAATGAGGTAATGCATAGAAAATTGGAATTTACTACTTGCTATGTTACTCCTGCGGCTGTAATGCGGCACGATCCTCAGGGGTGTGTGTGTATATGCATCCCGCACGCCGTGTACGTACTGTGCATACGTGTTCGACTAATATTTCCATCGTAATAATAAAACGCCGGTTCCATCGTTTTATTCAAAATCTCGGATTTGACAAAACTACGGCCCCTTAAGTCTTGATTTTTGCAGAGTATCTTTATTGACTAAAGTACATTACAATCGTGTAAAACCAGAATTTAAAAAAAATTTTGAGGGCGTTCTCCTCAGCAAATATTATAATAACTATGGCTTTAAGTGACCATGAATATACCCCAAAGTCACTTGCATTTTATTATGGAGGGCAGAATTAACCATCCATTTATTGCCGAACTGATTAACATGTAATAAATTGTGGATATAGCTAGTTAATATTGCTCTAAGCCCTCGATATTGCCCTGCACTACAAGCAGGTTGCACTCATCACATGCGTATGTCTGCATTCATAAGTCGTGTTCACACGGAAGGAATAAGTGACTTATTACCGGTAATAACTTATTACTGATATATTAGCGGTAATAGTGACTTAATACCGGTAATAATTGCACTTTGGAATTCTTTGATGACTTTGACAACATTTTTTTTTGTTTCAAATATCTTAAAAATACAAGAATCTAAGCTAATTGAATGGACAGTAGTAATTAAACTGTCGATCCATGTTCTGCCAGCATTTTGATTTTGATACGGAAATCATTTTGATTTGGATAAATCATCATCAATTTTATCAAGTAAGTCTGCGTTGATTTATGTGTTTCAGAGTTTTTGTGGTATGAATATGCACGTATAATGTTCTATTAAATACATTAAATCAGAAGAAAATCTTATTTTAACGCAAAAAACTTTATAATATCCGTCTTAGCTAGATATAGATATAACAGTATTCACTGGTATACATACACCGACGCGTAGTCTTAAAGACATAACAAGTTGCAGGACTCCATGCAGCGTCATGTCTCTCTGTTTCTACAATAAACTCACTTTGATAATTCATTAGGAAATGAATTCGGGGAAAACTTTCTATTAATGAAATACTATATGCTGAGCCACCAACCTGGGTGGCTCACGCTTCAATAATTTCAGATGATTGAGCTCAGTAATACATCAAAGAATGTCTTCCAATTCATGAAAACAAATAGATAATCAGCTTACCGGATTAAAAGCTTAAAGGGAAGGTCTTGCTGCTCAGCGAGTGTTTGCAATTACCAGAAGGTTTTCTATAAACTCATAATGTGCCCATCTTATTTTAATGATACCTACAGAAATGGACGCTACCTTTTTGCAAAACAGAGTGCCGGTCGATGAGGGACCTATTGGCATGCTTAATATTGATACATTGCTGGTTATTTTCAACTTCTTGTCTTTGTACGAGAAATTAATCGCAATGAGGTAAGATAGTGATCGCATGAAAATCCTACATTTGTCATTTAATAACTATTCAATAATTGCATTCAAGTGATAATAAGAAGCAACATGTAAACTCTTGTAAACGGTTCCTCTCAAAGAGCTTTTAATATAAATAGAGTCGCAATAGATTATATAATGCTTTGTTCGTTTGATGCCGATTAGAAGTTGCGACAGGCTATTCATAAAAGTGGTACCATTGATTCGAACAAAGGGGTTCCACCATTAAATTGGTCACTGATCCGGCATCATAGTAACGCTCTACACAACAGGCGAGTATCAATTAAGTGACCACAATACAGTCATGTGAGGGCAGTCATGTGTAAAGTGGTACCATTGTTCTCCCGTATCCCAAATGTGTGCATGTGTGGGTCTGAAGTCTATAAAGGAGGCTTTAGCTGTCGATGCAAGCATCTTTACCACCCACCTGACTTTAGGCGCTTTATCTAAATAGATTGAATGCTGCTAATAAACGTTCTTTGCCAAGACCAAAGGAAAAGCTTACGTTTTTCAGGCTGTTGACAGTTTCGCTAGAAACCTTCTGGCTTTCTCAGAGCGATTGATGTTGTTGTTGATCCATCTGCTTGGAGCAGGAATCCGGCCGGATGTTGTTGTTTTACCGGAAGTACTCTTGTCTCCAACGTTGGTCTTGAGCAGAGGATCAAAGATGTGGCTTAGAAAGAATGTCCCTCGTCTCTGTTCATGGTGTTGTCTCCTCTCTTGCGAATCCATACTGATTCCTTGACCCATCCTGCCCTTGTAAGTATATAAGTATAGGCCTATAAAGGTTGTTTTTAAGAAATTTCCATTTAATTATTTTAAGAAGGAGATTGGTATAGAAATAGTGGCTACCCAAAAAGGGGAGAGGGGTTGGGGGGGGGCAGAGGCACCCCTGGGAGAAGTCTGGGTAGGGGAGGAGGGAGGAGGAGGGGAGGAGGGGAAATTGAGAATGAGAGAGGGCTGGAGGAAGGGAGAAATGAAAAGATATAATAAAGACAAGTTAATAAAAATATAAGGAAAATGATGGGAATGAGAGAGGGATGATGAGAGGGGACAAGGAAAGTGTAGGCCTAGGAAAGAATACGTACACAGCGAAGGGAAAGAAAGGAATGATAAATACATTTTAATAATAATTATTAGGCCTATATAATAACTAAACACATAACAGCACTGGGCAGCCATTCCATGATGTCAATGCCTTTATTCGTTATGTAATTTTAATTACATAAAAAAACGCCAGATGTATTTCACACCTGCCAAACACAAGTTACCCCATGTCGAAAACTGGACGTTGAATGTACATCTCATGAATATTGATTGGCAACCTTTTCCAATACGCCAGCACTCTAATCGGAAACAATAGAACGATAGACACTGTAGAGAGCGCCACTCAACACGGCTGCCACGGGAGAATTTGCTCTCCCAAAAACCAGCAAAATGACCCTATTATCATGCGTTTGATGGGTCAACATTTCCTAGTGGATGATCTGTAAGTAGTTGCTGTAACATTCTACGCCAATTTTGATGCATATTGATAACATTTGAAACTGTACTTTGATAATAATCTCGGTGACTGCATCGTTCATAGCTATAAGCTTCTTACCGTATTTCGAATTCGGCATACTTAACATCGATTTGCGTGGCAGCCGTGCCGGTAGAAATAAGATTCGTATAATTGACAATCCAGTGACAAGAATACGTCGTGATGATTGCTTTACACCAAAGTCAAGATGTGTAAACAAAAACAATCTCATTCCAGTGAAATTTTCTTCCTGGTTTAAACAATCAATTCGTGCACGTTTCTCCCATTGGAACGCTCGATCTATTGGAAACAAAACTGCATCGATATGTGATTTTGTGATTTCAAATAAACTTGATGTATTTGCTATCACGGAATCGTGGTTGAATGGAGATAGCAAAGATGATAAAGCCCTCGCCGATCTGCAAGTACTTTACCTGACTTTGACTCTTATAGTATACCACGGTGCAATCGTGGTGGTGGAGGTGTTTTTCTCCTCTTGCGCAAAGGATTTAAAGTCATCCAAAATCCACGTCTCAATTTCAATTCCTTTGAAATGGGAGATTTCACGATTGCTTCAGCCTCATCTTCAGTGCGATTAGTTGTGGTCTACAGATTGCGACCTGACAAGAAAAATATACTCACTGCGAATATGTTCTTCAATGAATTTCCAACCCTATTGGAATCGCTTGCTACTGGTTCCAGCAATTTGCTTCTCGTCGGAGACTTTAATTTTAACGTGGATGTTTCAACTGATCGTGAAGCAATTAAGTTCCTTGACCTTCTTGATTCCGCAAATCTCCATCAGCACGTGGTTGGGCCTACACATATCCATGGCCATACATTGGACTTGGTTATTACGCCAAAGGATGTATCTCAAGTCTCAGGAGATATCGCAATACAACGTGAACTGCTCTCAGATCACTTCGCCACAACCTGTAACATCGACATTGCTCGACCTGCGTCAACAAAACAGCGTGTAAAAGTGCGGCGTTACCGCAGTGTTGATCCTGAAAATGACATCAATTCGTTAGCTGTGCAATATGACGCTGTCCTAAGAGAGCTGATGGACAAGCATGCTCCTTTGAAAACGCGTACGCGGATTCTACGACCCCACTCACCGTGGTATTCGGATGATCTCCGTGAAAAAAAGCAAGATCTTCGTCGCAGTGAAAGGAAGTGGATCTCGTCAGGTCTTGAAGTTCACCGACAGATCTTCAATGACAAGTCAAAGCAATACAAGACTATGCTTGATTGTGCTAAGACAGCATTCCATAGATCTCAAATTTTGGATTGTGATCACAGCAATCTGTTCAAGGTGGTCAACAACATGTGTGTCGCTAAGGTTTCTAACGTGTTGCCATCTAATAACTCTTCTCAGACACTGGCTGACAACTTTGTCAAGTTCTTTGACGACAAAGTTAAGAACATTCGTCAGAACCTTGACTCTGTTCCATCTTCGGACACATCCTACGATTCGTCACATCCACATTGCGCAGTTGAGTTTGGTGGTTTCCACGCGTTAGCTGAAGACGCTCGACGATGTACGGAAATTGATCTCCAAAATGGCATCTAAAAAAACTTGCTCCTTAGACCCTATGCCAACGTGGATGTTGAAACTTTGTTTGAATTAATTGCTGCCTGTCATTACGCGTATTATCAATTATTCGCTCCTCTCTGGTGTCTTTCCAGATTGTTTCAAGATAGCGCATGTCATTCCATTGCTTAAAAAGCAACGCTGGATGCTTTACAGCTGAAGAGTTATCGCAGTGTGTCCAATTATTTGAGCTTCATGTCGAAGGTTGTGGAGAAAGCAGCTGCTGAACAGATGAACAGATTCAAGCATATCTCATCGCTAATAACTTGTACTCTAACCTCCAGAGTGCCTACCGAAAGCACCACAGCACCGAATCGGCGTTGTTACGTGTCATGAATGATCTTCTTCTTACTGTTGACAAGAGGAAGGACGCGGTACTTGTACTACTTGATCTCAGTGCCGCCTTCGACACTATTGACCACACAATCCTCCTCCAGCATCAGTATGGCATCACTGGTACCTCAGTTTCGTGGTTTGAATCATACATGCATGGACGTAAGCAAGCTGTCAAGATTGGTGACGATTTATCATCATTCTGTGATCTTACCTGCGGTGTCCCGCAAGGTTCGGTCTTTGGACCACAGATCTTCACGATGTATACAGCTCCCATCCAGAATGTTGTTAGAGATCATCAAGTCGAGGGAATGTTCTACGCGGACGACAGTCAGCTGTATGTGTCTTTTAATGCTGACAATCTTGTAAAACTTGAGGCTTGTGTTAACGACATCAAGAAATGGACAGTTGAAAATAAACTCGCACTCAACGACGACAAGACTGAGGTCATCCATATACGATCGCGCTACGTGGATTCTGATCCCATCGGTGACTTCAAAGTTGGTACATTTAATGTTCCAATTGCCTCGCAAGCAAAAGACCTCGGTGTTGTAGTCGACACGCACCTCACCATGACCTCGCACGTCAATCAAATCTGCAAAAAGCTTGTCTTGCCATCAGGAAAATCGGCCGTATTAGGAAATACCTGGACAGAGAGCACAGAAAAACTTGTGCACGCTTTTGTTTCTTCTCAGCTTGATTGTGGAAATAGTTTATTGTTCGGTCTTCCTGAGTTCCAGTTAGCGAAGGTGCAACGTCTCCAAAACTCCGCGGCTCGGCTGGTAACACTTACAAAGCGACGCGAACATATTTCACCAATTCTCCGTAATCTTCATTGGTTGCCGGTGAAAAGCAGGATCACGTATAAACTTTTGCTGACAACATACAAAGCACTTCATGATCTCGCCACAGCTTACATCCGGGAACTTGTCGTCATCAAAGATCCTGTTTGCTCGCTGAAATCTAACGTGGCTCCTCAACTTCATCATACATCTGTCAACACTGTCACCTACGGACAACGTTCATTCAAGTACGCCGCTCCCGAACTCTGGAATCAACTGCCACCACACATCAGAAATTCATCTTCACTTGCACTGTTCAAAAGGAACTCAAAACTCATCTGTTCATACAACTCGACGCACCCTGACTCACGAACTTAAACTGAATTGTCTGTTTTCCCCATGATTATATATGTTTTTAAAGTGTGAATAGTGTGTTTAATTTCGTGCAATAATGACTGAGTTATACTTGTACTTGCAGAATTCTCCAGCTTTTTTTTGTTGCTGTTTTTAATATATAGTTCTTTTGTATATAAGTTGTTTTGTATTTTACTTGTTTTATAATAGTATTTGCTTAAGGTTATGTGTATTTTGTAATTAAGGTATTTTTAAGGCTTTTCATATAATTATTTGTAAAGCGCACTGTGACGCTCCGTGAAGTGCGCTTAATAAAAGATGCGTTATTATATTATTATTATTAGAGCGTTGGCCAATATTAAAAGTACTCTTCTAAAATTCTAGAAAATATAGTTTTGTAACATGTCCTAAATTTTAGCTAATTTAGATGTTTGGAAATATGCGTACTTTGGTGTTTTAGTGTATGTTATAGTACATTGCCTAGTTAACGTCGCTGTGTGAAAAAATAACCGGCCAATATTAAAAGTACTCTTCTTAAATTCTAGAAATATAGTTTTGTAACATGTCCTAAATTTTTAGCTAATTTAGATCTTTGGAAATATTCGTACTTTAGGAAGGATATGTAAACGACAGATAATCCCAAAAATATGAAGAAAATAATTATTTCCAAATTAAGTCAACAATCATTATGTTGCTCATTTTCAAGAACGCTGGTTACAAAAAGCAGACCATTGTCTCATTTCGTGAACAAAGGCCAACATACCATTGTTACCTTGCGTTTCTTTTATAATCGGTTACCCAACTGAAACCATCATACCAGCTCATTGCGATACCGCACAGGTAAAACCAGAGAAGATGAGAAAACAATTCTCATCTTCTCTGGTAAAACAGACACATGTGCACAACCAGAGAAGATCTGATTTAATCAGTTGAGCTGTTTTCAATGAGTGTTATTTTGGTTTAATAGCTTTAATGGGGTTTAAGTCCTGCAAAGGTCGTAGTGAATTCTACTGTAGACATGACTGCATCATGGTGCGAAATCGACGTAGATACATCGTTGATAATGTATAAAATTTGTCCATTTCACAATATGTTAAAGACAGTCAAAGATAATGAACATACGAAGGAAAGTCTAATTATTATCATGATCTTTTTGTTTGTAACAAATCATTATAATAAAGGTACAGCGATGTGTTAAAAATTGACTAAATTTAACGCAATATACATACGCAGAGATTGCCCATCGAAATGTGTGTGATACTTTGCGTACAAAAAATGACCTTGCGATTTCCCATTTTGGATTCCCAACGTAGAATAAAACGCAGATGCTACGTTGAGTATGCTGATTTTACCTCATGTCTAAGTCCATGCAACGCACCCAATTTTCAGGACGATAAAGTCTCATTTTGAAAGTAAAGTCATGATGTATGGATGTAGTGATCTTTAATCTACCAAAATATATGTTTTTGGGCAACTATAATATTTGAGGAGCACAAAAAAACAATTAAGTTTAATCAGCATGTTGGTCAAAATTTTAGTCAAAATCAAAAGCGGCCTGTTTGAATCAGGCATAGACTCATCTTACTGTTATCGGGACTGTTATATTTCCATCACTATGCCCTCTATCGACCTAGGTTAGAAGCAGTTAGATTAGATCAAATAGTATAGTCTTTATTTCAGCTTACTTGTTCTCCTTCGTGACGAATGAGCATAATCCAGTTTGGAACCGATACTAGCAATATTTAACATCATATTAACGTACGTAAAAACGTATACGGCAAACTAACCTGGGGGCACTCCAACTTTGGAGGTGACGCGTATTACGGGCTGTTAAGACCCCCTTTTTCAGCAGCGCTGTCACCCAAAGACCCCATATTTTTTACGAACACATGCTCTGTCACCCGAAGACCCCCTATTTTTCCATTTGATCTGTCACCCAAAGACCCTTACAAGTTCAATTTGAACAGCAACTTTCATTTATCACTGATTTTGTTACTTATTTTGAAAAAACAATGAAATTTGAAGCCATTTAGAACTAGAAATTCGATTTTCGAGGTTTTTGTGGTGCTTTTTCGGCTCTCACCCAAAGATTCCATTTAAAAAAGGTCATGTTCTCACCCAATGACCCCATATTTTTTACATTTTGCTCTCACCGAATGCCAAAAATCATCAATGACCCCATATTTTTTACATTTTGCTCTCACCGAATGCCCCTTAGTGCGAAAGTGCCAGCCCTACACCTATATCCATTTCATATTGAAGTGCCGGGCAAACTAAGCGGCTTATTACGTGGAGCCTGCTACGCGCAGCTTTGCTCGTTACGTGCAACTGATTAACCAATCAGATTCGGTGCTTTCAATCACGTGATTGCAAGCAAGCTGCACGTAATGATATCATACATACCCTCTTTCTAGTTCATTAGAATCTCTCGTTTAAATGTAATGTAAAAATGTCTTTATGTTGGCTATTTATTAAAGTTTAACGTCAAGTTTATTGATCAAATTATTATTATTGTCCAATATGCCGGGCCAATATGATTAAATTATGTTATTTATAATGAGTCTTCAGTATAAAGCGCGGTGCATATCAGCAACCTTCCTTGTTTACCAACACAAGTTCTTCACGACGTGGATCAGGCCGGGGATAAGGCATGTGACCTTTGCTTTCCTGCAATGTATTTTAAATCAGTGCTTTGCATGTTGTTGTTTGACCTTCAGATCCACTGCACTGCTTTATACAGTCCGGGTATAAAGTATGCCATTAAATACGGTATAAACTTGGGAACCCTCATGATAATAAATATGCTTTGTGTATTTTTTAGCCCTTTTTTGGCACATGCTCATGATGCTGTGATTTGACCTCCTTACCCGCTCGTTATCAAATTCCGTAAATTAATAACAAGATAATAATTGTGAAAGAGGATAGCTAGCACTATACTACGCGCAGCTAACGACCCAACCACGTGATTAAATTGACGATTTTGATTGGTCAAATAGCTGCACGTAGCTTTAAATAAGCTGCGCGTAGCTACCCGCACGTTATGACCCCAATTGCTTGTACGCGAAAACGTACGTTCCACGTGCTGCGTTTAGAAAATCGCAATGTCTCTATAAAAACAATGGGGGTTTCAACAGCTTCGTCGTCGGAAGATTATACAACTGTCAAGCGTTCGTCAGGATTAAGCAACGGGCTGCAACGTTCATTGTTCTATTGTGTCTTATTAGAGCGCTGACATATTGGAAAATGTTGCCAATCAATATTCATGAGAGTGTACATTCAACGTCCAGTTTTCGAAATTGGGTGACCTGTGCTTGGCAGGTGCGAAATACTTCTGACTGGGCTCTTTAATTACGTAACGCACAACGGCATTGATGTCATCGAATGGCTGCTTAGTGCTGTTATGTGTTAAGTTTCTATAATAGTTATTATTATTACATTTATTTTCCTTTCTTTTCTTTCTCTGTTCTTAGTCTTTACTAGGCCTACACTAACTTTATCACTCCCTCGCTCTCCTTCTCTCTCTCTTCCCCTCTTTCTTTCTTTTTGTCCTCTCTCACTCTACCTGTTCATTCTCCATATATGCCTCCTATACCCTTTTCCTTCCTCATCCCCTCTCAAGACTTCTCACAGGGAGAAGCTGCCCTCCCCCACCCCCTTTGGGTACGCTGATATTTCTATGCCAATCTCGTTCTTAAAATAAAATTAAATGGACATTAAAAAAAACCTTTATAGGCCTATACTTATATAAGTTTACATGTATATGCAGCGATTACCATTTTAGAGTACTATAGAAATGTGGACCCGGCAGCCTTCACATTCTGATGTGTAATCCATCAGCTGGAGCATTCAATTTATTTAAATAAAGCGCCTGAAGTCAGGTGGGTGATATAAAGATTATATCGACAACTTAAGCCTCCTTTATAGACTTCAGGCTCGCACAAGCGCACATTTGGGATACGTGAGTACAATGGTACCACTTTACACATGACTGCCCTTACACATGGCTGTATTGTGGTCACTTTATTTATACTCGCCTGTTGTGTAAAGAGTTAATATGATGCCGGATCAGTGACCAATTTAATGGTGGAACGCCTTTGTTTGAAACAATGGTACCACTTTTATGAATAGCCTGTCGCAATTTTGTTATCAGCATCAAAGGAACAAAGCATTACATCATCTATTGCTACTCTACGACTATTGAAAGCTCTTTGGGATTAAGTCTGACTTTTTCAGGACAAACGTATGTGGCAGCGTTGTCTTTGTTTAAATCCTTTTCGGGGTATATTACATGTTCTGTGGCGTATCAGAGTCAGTTGTCTGAGAGGACAAAGACAAATTCCCGGTAAACATCATTTTGGTCCGGTGTTACTGTGATAATTGCGCGGGAAGCACGAACATTGTTTTCAATTGTACGCTATTTTAGCCCAAAATTAAGATGCAATTTTGTGTTTACCAGGCCAATTTTAAATTAAGCTATTTTGCCCAAAATAAAGGTAACATTTTCCGTTTACCGGGCCCATTTTTAGTTTTACATTATTTGATGGTTTATTTCTTTTGTAGGGGGTGAGTCAGCAAACCAACTCAATGGGGGATTGTGGTTTAAACCTCCTAACCCCCACAATTCCACACTGATTATGGATTCTGCATTATTAGACTGTTCGTTGTCTACAGATCATTGTGGTGATCACATTGTGGACTGCCACTTGCCTGGTGATATGTGAGTTCATTGCATTTTTGATATTAATAAATGAGATTGTGAGATTGAAAGAGCCGTTTATTATAGTATGTACTAGGCGCCCTTTCCTACTGAAGCCTTCGGAGGGTCTGAAAGAGCCATAAAAGTGAACTGCCCCTTGTCCTATGAAAGTACTGTGGCCCTGACAAAAAGCTGTAGACAGTCCCTTGCCTTGAAACAATTAACAATTATATTTAAAAATATCTATAACAGACTAGACGTCTGTCAAATTTTAGTGCTGTGATCTATGCATACCTTACGTCCACTGCCCAGTCCACTGATCATTTGACGAATTTGTAGAGCCATAGGGCGGCTACTATAAGAATTGTCTGTTTTCAGAGCTTGAACGGCTCTTTTCATAGCCACTTAATCGTCAGCATCTCTTCCATAGATAAAGGGCAATCTACTGACATAATCATTGGGCAAGGGACAGCCTACTATATATAATGCTTTGTTGACAAGGGGCATTCTAGATGTATCATGAATAGCCGTTTTAAAAGTATATCGAGGAGTTTTATATAATATTTATTTGTATTTTCACATAGGGTAAGCAAGGAATGGGAAGTAATAATAAAAAGCATGCCTGGACTGTCATTGACTTCAGAGACGAAGGTCCCACCAGAAAGGTTGGAGAATCTAATAGAATGTTCAGACGGTTTGTATCGCAAAATGGACCAAACATTTTTGAGTACCGAGAGTATGGCAATGAATGGAAATTTCCAATAAACGGAAATGACGTGTTGAAGTTCTTGGCTCTTTATGCTGGTAAAGGTTTGCAAGAGATTCATCTATCTGTAGCCAAAGCGATGAAATCATGAGTTATTTGTGCGCGAACTGTCCTAATATAAACACTCTTGGGCTACCTTTCGAAATAATGCGCCAAAAGGAAACGTCCAAAGTAAGAGTACCTAAACACGATTATGAAAACCTGTATCAGCTGCTGTATTTTCTGCCGAAATTACAACGATTAGATCTGGCATGGCCCGCAGACTGGAGAAGGTATAAAATTGAATGGAATTGTTATGAACAAATTATTTTATTGTTACAAAAATGTAATTTGCGATGTATAAGCCTTCACGAGGTCGACATTTCTTTTTTATCAATGTTGAAGAAGATGTCACCCGTAACATTAACAAGTTTACGTGAGATGGAATTAAACGTTAAGTTTAACGAGAAGGAGGCGGCTGATGAGATATTGTCCTCAACAGCAGGGTGCATGACATCATTAACATGCTTCAAAATCACCGGTGAAATTGTGTACAGACATATTGAGATCGATGGTGACAGATTTTTACCATCAATCGCTCACTTGACACATCTGAAAATGTTGACCTTGGAATATGTGCGCTATTCGACAGAAGCATTTGAGATGATGATACAGAGACTGCCTAATCTAGAATCACTTGTATTAGAAGGAACATCCATAACGTCATCGGTGGTTAATCTGATCAGCATTCATCTTAAGAAAATTAAATCGTTACAGTTATATCCACGTTGTATGACAAAAGTATTCTTCTGAAAGTTTACAATCACTTTCATACCACCCCACACTTGAAAACATTGCGGTCAAGGAGGCATATGATGAGGTAACACAGACCAATTGGGTTGAGCGAATATATGACATATTGGTTACTCTTCCGAAGATCAAAAATGTGAAACTGACAGGATACAATTTAGTTTCTTGTTTTAGTCAGGAAGCTTCGTATCCAGTTATAGAATATGCAGACATTGAAGTGATCCAAATTAGGGCAGAGCAGACTCACGTGAGAATAGTACCCGTAACTTCTAAGGTATTGAAGTCAGAGAATTTCTAAC
Organism: Amphiura filiformis; assembly: GCF_039555335.1. NCBI lineage: Eukaryota > Metazoa > Echinodermata > Ophiuroidea > Amphilepidida > Amphiuridae > Amphiura > Amphiura filiformis. The sequence continues at coordinate 572 of NW_027305558.1, read as the reverse complement.
TGTACATGCGTTATTTTACAAGAGATGCGTCCATACATGACTATATTGGTGGAAATAAACGACGCTATACCCTGAAGTAATTTTACCGCCAAAGCAAGAATATGATTTATAATTTTGGAATTTACACAAGATAAGTGTGGAATTTCACTTTAAAATATACGAATAAATAGATCATTTCACCATCTATAGCCCAATTATGGAATTTCTTTCCTGCCCAAATTCCAGCCATTAAATCAAGGGCCAGCTTCAGCAGCAGGGAGGTTAATCGCTTTCTGGGTGCTTCTCGTCAACAGCTTCACTGATTTTTTGTCTTGTTGTTAATGCCCAGTTATGCTACAATGAAAAAAATATACATGAATACCTAATTTTTCATGAACCTCAATATTGCTAATTTATCGAAGTCGAGAAACTTGCCATGGTGGTCTTAACACTGAATTATGGAAGTTTTGGCCTCATAACTGCTTACCTATACTTATATGTTGTATTTATTGAGTTATCGTGTACCTAAATCGTCATTTTACGGAGAGCGACGAAATAATGACCGTTGAAGCTTAAATTGGTCACATTTTGCA